>NW_019384622.1:64407-79202 GCF_000671375.1 Centruroides sculpturatus | reverse complement strand
TATCCTGATAAAATAATATAAAATTCTATTTCTTTACTGATATGCATTCTGAATTCTCATTTAGTTATTTCATAACATTAAGGTTTGATAATGCTATTGAAAATATTGTAGGTATGTACTAATTATTGATACTCTTATTAATATTGTTTCTCTATAGTCTGTTATAGTGCAGATCTATTATAAAAAAAATTTTGGCAAGATTATAATTTACTAGCTCTACTGAATAACTTGCTACTTGGCTGCTTTTTTTAAAAGCACCCCCATTACTACAAAATGGGCTAGTCTAACTTTACAACCGTGCATAATGTATGCATGATTGAACTAGCTACCAGTACATCCTAAAATTCCTTGGTGAGTGAATAGAAAATGAACCATTTGAGTTAAAATATTAGTATACTATGTATAAATAAATGTCATAATTCAGTTATTCATTCATTCATTCATTTTATCCAGTAACCTTTCCCTTAAAAAAATTTCACCAAATATCTATAAATTTAAAAACTATTTTTGGGAGCAGCAACCTCCAGACATTGATTTCCTGGGGTAGCCACTCCAGACCCATGACCTACAAATAGAGAAATTCCTGTTCTTGTTTCTTCATCCACTAGGTCAGCTTTTCTCAAACTTTTTATTCATGCTACCCAATATATTTATTTGTAATGGTTCCACAAACCAAATGTTTATAATATAAAATTTTAAAATAACCTGGTAAACTGGAGTTCCTACATATTATATAACGAAATAAAACTATGCATCATTGATAATAACTTCTACATGTAAAATGTAACATCCAATACATTTCTATTAAGAGCAGTTCAGGCCAATTTTGATTTGTAACAAATATCTTACTTCAATTCCAGTTTTATTATTGAAATTTAAATATTAAAAAATATAATGCTGATGATTGTAAATAAAACAGTTTCAAAATTATTCAGGAGTCTATTTTACATTGAAAAATATTACAAGTTCTTTTTATAAACTTTATAAACACTGTTTTGGAATGTAATTTTTAAATTGAAAGAAGATTTTGTCAATTTCATTTTGTATATACACATACATACAAGAAAGACATCAGCCATACATGAAGTTTTAAGCCAGCAGAAAAGAGGGTAAGAGAAAGGAGGGAGAGGAGGTAGTCATTAGAGAAAGGTAGGATCCCTCTGATTGGCATACATAAGACTGCAGTACCCTCTATGTTTGATGTTAGTGTGCAGTTTTTAGGCTGCAAGGCCATAGTCCTCTGAAGGGTCTAAAAGAAAACATGAGTGTAGCAAACACCAATAATTGAGTGCTGCCACAAATAGCTAAGTGTAGAAGTTAGTGCCAAGTGGCTGTTAGTAGGAAGACTTATATCTACTTAATACTAATAAAACTGAATGCAATTGCAAATCTTAAAACTACTTAATGGCTAGACAGATAGCACGAAAAGTAAACAAATACAATGACAAACTAGACGAGACGAATGGACTGACAAAAACAAACAAGCAAGACTCCAAAAATTTTAATTTACTTATTTGTTTTTTGTATATACACAAAAAAATTCTGTAAAAATTATTTATTAATCCACTTGTTCCAAAATTTGTTTGTTATTTATTTCTTTATAATTTATTGTTATGTACAACACTAAATCTAACAGTTTGGATAAACAAGAAAATATTTTCAAAACCATTGCAACTTAAATGGCTGTATAGCTATAACCTTGCATAAAATATTTATTTAGTGTTTGAATTATTCAAAATAGAGAAGAGAAATCAGTTTCATATATACATTCTATAATCTTAATTTTATTACTAAATGACAATACTAGATATAAGAGGGGAAAAAAGGCATTAATAAATTTTCAGTACTTAATTAAACACATTAATTAATTAACAGATGCCTTTATTGTTCCTAGTTATTAAATATTTAAGTGCCACAGATGCTTATATTTAGATCATTCTAATATTTTCAATGATTTAATTAGATTAAGCAAAAGATGATTGTATTATTAATTGTAAAATTAATCAGTGAATTTATAAAATTCTGAAAAATTAGTGTTTTACATAAAAATAAAACTTTAATATTTTTAATATTTTACGTCTTTTAAAATACACTTCAATAAAAGACATTTTTCATTGTGATTATATTCAGGGTAGATATTTTTAAAGAAATCAAAAAGTAAATTTTAAATGAAATACAAATTTTTAAATAAAAATTTTTTAATGTAAATTGGATTCACTCAAAGTAGGCAGACAGTAAAACTGATTTAAAGCATTTTTAATTATCTATCATGCAAATGTAAAATAGTCAACAATTTGTAATTAGATAACAATTCAAACATCTGAACACATTAAAAAATAGATATCAATGTAATCTTTAAAAATAAGTCTGTCAACATTTTCCAGTTAAAATAAAACACTTTATTATAAACTTAACCTCATTATTATAAAATTATTTTAAATAGTTTAAGACCTAATAATACTCATTAATTCTTACAAATAGTGCATTTATTTTACAATAAAATTTTTAAATCCAAAATAGTATGTCATTGTCAACCTAAATTTAAAACAGCAATATTAAAACACATCTATAGTATACATTGAATGAGACTTGGGCAACTATATGATTATATTATTTTAAATAAATATTTAAATAACAGACGCTATAAATAAATGATAACAAAGTCATTTTATTTCCCTGAAACAATAACATTGATACATAAAAAAGAATCATGTTAATGTGTATTTGTAATACAACTTCTGGAAACCATCTACACAAGATATCTGCTGTGTAAAAGTTTTACTACATTTCTGTACTACACAACATTTGCAGAAGCTATGTGGTTAAGACATGTTTTCATAAATAAAATTAGTAATATTAGAATTAGCATAGATATAACTTTAATGTTATATGCCCATTTTTTCCAACCTTCCTTTCAATACTAATTATTGTAGAATTGCCCTGGCTATTATATAACAAGGGGAAAGTATGGTAATCAGTCAAAAAATGACACCCCAAGATTTTTACATTTTTAGACTGGGGACCTAGAAACATCAAGAAATGCAAAAAATAGGAATTTTCCTGTATGTTTGTCTCTCACACATAAACATGTAGAAAAACTGCTGAATTTTTGGTGGGGAGCATAGCATGATTTTGTTTCCCTACTTTGAAGCTTAATAAATCTTGTGTCTTTTGTCGAAAATTTCTGAAATTTTGCAGGGAAATATTTGTATTAGAGGATTGATGCTATTAAATTTTGATGATTATAGGTCAAAGGATGGGGAGAGAAGGGGATTGTTTGTCATATCTTGAGTAGAATAGGACTTAATGAAGATTTTAATCATTATTAGCATTTACAATTTTTTATGAAACTTATCTCTACCCTCAAAATTAACCTTTTTGCAATTTTATAATAATTAATTATATAAAAAGTTGGTTTTGATAAAATATCATTGCAGATGGTGCTGCATGCAGTTTTAATTGTTGTTGCTGGAAAAATTATGCAACTCATTGCTGAATTCTTTTTAATAGTGGTGAATTGGGGTTGTACATCTAACTTCAAGTATCCATGTTTTCCTATATCCTAGTGCAGTGTTTTTCAACCTGTGGGTCACAACCCCCAAGAGGTTGTGACCCACAGGTTGCCCGCAAAGCCTTACACGGGGGGGTCGTGGGTAAAAGAAAAAGACAAGTGTTTGTAGGTCCTACACTACAATAAAAAATACTACAATTTCAGTGAGAAGGCTGTACCTGTTTATTTTGCAATACAATTGGTTTTTTGATCGACATTTAGGTCTCAACAGAAAGAAAATTAAATATGTAGTTTTTAAAATCTCTGATATAGTTTTAATATGGCCCTGGGGGTCGCCAGAATTTTTTAACTTGTAAAGGGGTCGCATATTCAAGAAGGTTGAAAAACACTATCCTAGTGTATTAAGCTGCATTGTAATTTAAAAATAGCTGTTGGCTAGCATCTTTTAATATTTAGTCCATCTTTGTCAATTATTATCATCAAAAGTGTTGCTTTTTATTACTTATTTTATTGTTCAAAATTTCCTACAGAGAATTATCTTGTTCTTTGTCTTCTAGTGCTCGTGAGAATATGCAAATAAAATCTGTTGACACACGTTCTAATTATTGAATTTACTCATAAAATGTTTTATTATTCATATGCAATATATTCAATATGTTGATCTTTTGTAAACTGATAGAATGTACAACAGAATAATTATATGACATTGTAAATTTTAAAATGCAAAATATAAATTAGATTCAGCTTATTTTCTATGAAAAAATACAAAAGTGTTTGAATTTCATTGATAAGTCAAGAAAAATGTTTTATATGCATGCTAAATTGAAAGATCCATGGTACAAGCTTTTTTAATTTAAAACTCTTAGATGATAAAAAATCATTCATTATATGAGAAAATAAGATATAGAAAAGGAGCTTGCTCTAATGAGAACTAAAGCAAAATTATTCAGATAGTAACACACTGTTCTTCAGTATTATAAAAATAATCAAGGTCAATATGCAAAGGGAAAGATGAAAGCCTGCCTTATCCATCTTTAAACAAAGAGTTTAAAGATGGATAAGGTAGTCTTTCATCTTTCCCTTTGCATATTGACCTTGATTGGAAAGCTGACATATGCCTAAAACCTCTGAAAAGAAGCCAATGTGTATTAAAATAATAAAGCTGAGAGCTGCCAAGATTTTCAAAGTTGTCTGGCTTCCTTGAGAAATTCTGTTGTGGACTGTTTCTGTTAAAATATAAAGGAGTTTTTTTCTTAGGTTGAGAAGTATTAATAAATTATAGCTTCATTATAGATCTCAAAGTAAAGATAGTTTTTATGTAGAAAGCATGTACAAAATTGTAGATGGCAGAAGTAAGAACACAGCTTAGATGTCATCACAGGTAAAAAGAGCTATAGTGCTTTAGAATAGACTTTAGACAAAGGTATGGAAGTTATGTGGAATGAAATATTGTAACTATTGTAATTCTGAAATGCAGAACCATATTAAGAGATAAACATGCTTGGCTGTGGCCAAGGTCCCTGACTTTGTAGCGACATTACCTCACTTTTCATTACTAATATTTTTTTTTATATCTGTATTTGTATACTGCCTATAAAGAAATTAGACTGGGGCCTCAAAAGTGCTTAAAATGGTTCTGCCTGACATGTAACACTGTTTCTTTCAGACTGGCAGAAAAGCTGATTAATGTGCATTAATGAACCTTTTGTATTAATCAATTTTTATTTTAAAGTTGTATTAATTTTTATTTATTATACTTAAGAATAATAATACAGAAAAGTCTTTGGACTCTGACTCTGTGTCAAAGATTAAAACAGATGGCTTGATCTTTAACTTCCCACAGCTTTCCTTGATCAGGAAAAGGGGAGTTTGATTTCAGATGCAATGACAGAAGAATATACAAATTTTTAATAATAAATGTCCTGTTTAAGATTTAAATATCTAAAGTTGATAATTGATTATTTTTCTTGAGAGACTTATAAATTTCCAGTAAATATGGTTTAATTAAATATAATTAAAGTTTATCTATTTAATCCAAAATTTAAGTGACAATAATTATTTGAAAAGAAAGCAAAATCTCAAAAGTAAATGAAAATTCAGATTGATATCTAACAATTGATGCAATTTTGTGATTGCTGACCCATGAGGCAGACTGAAGAATTTCAGGATGACATAATATGTTTGTTGACTATAAGAAACTATATATTGTCATTAACACTGAAAATTTCGTTCATTTTGAGAAGTTAAATAAAAAAAAATCAACAGATAAGCTATTCTTTAGCTTTAGAGGGAGAGAATAGGTTGTTAAAAGCTTTGAGTTTTCACTACTGGTCAGAATTTTAATTTTATAATTATACATTTATTAATTTTTTTATTTGATCAATTATATGCAGAGCATTAATAATTACACAACAATTATGTGTACAGTTCATTTCTCTCCTGATTTCAATCTGCAGTTATACTGTACAATTTGTAAACTTTATTACTGACAAAACCAGATATCTTTCTAGTCAATATTATCATAAAACTCTGCATAATTATCAAACCATTAGAAGGTTGCTGAATCATTTATTGGTAATTAGAAATTTAGTATTTTTCTTTCTTTGCTGGCTCTTTGCAAGCAAGAGCTACAATGCTACAAACTTGTATTTAGTGAAAAGGAATTAAAGACTGGAAATATTTATTTGATAGGTTGTGTGTACACAAATTTCAAGGTCATTTGTCATGCATGATCACTTATAAATTATGTTCGCATTCACTGTAGATAAAGAAATAGTATGGCAGATAAAAAATGAAGAGGAAAAAAATGAAAATTAATATTGAAATGATTTATTAATAAAATTCTTTCCTTGATTTTTGTTTGTTAAATAATTTGAGGCCATGACAAAAAACCAACAAAGTAGAATTCTCGAAAACTTTTGTTAACAGTCTTTTGACTTATTGTGATCATGTCTTGAAGTCACATAGGAATTGAAGTAAGAAATACTTGTTGCCAGATATACAAAATCAAATAATTCAAAAATGCTGCAAGAAATCATAAACACAAAGTATTTTTCAATAGTTTGTGACATCATGACTGACAATACTCATAGTGACCAAATATCTTATTCCTGATATGTGTATTTATTGCAGATAATTAAGCAGAAGTAAATAAATATTTTTTGGGATTTATGGAAGTGTCAGATGGATCATCTTCTGCAACTATCTCAAAATTCATATACATATATAAAATCTCAAAGCCAAATGATTGCCATAATGAATCAGGCTACTTTTTCTATTAATAATTAGCCTGATTCATTATGGTAATAATTTGGTTTTGACATAAAATTCATATCAAATGAAATTGTCAAGTTTGAATTGCCTATAACCAGTTGTAGAAGTCAGGCTTTTGATGGAGACAATGTTGTGAGTAAAACTTCTAATGAAGTTCAGAAGTATATTTTAGATATGAACAGGCATCTTATGTTCATTGCTTAGTTTACTTACTACTTGGTTTTGTGCAATTTTGGTAAAACTTTTTTGGCATTTTAAAAAACATGTACAACTTTTTTAAAACAATAATGGTATGGGCTGGTTTTCTTGATGAATTGAATAATATTAATGAACAATGTCAAATGCTATGCACCAGTAAAATGACAGTGTGATATTAGATAGAAAATAAGAAACAGTAGGTTCATTTCTTAAAAATCTTTCAAAAATTATTAGGGCACTGGAATTAGAATCCCTTAACAGCAATTATTTGATGAATTTGCAAAATATCAGTCAATGCTAAAAGCAGCTTCTAAATTTTAGTTTGTCATTTTACTAGTAATATAATAAATAAGTAAATATAACAAGCAAATACTTGCAGTCTAAAACATGCAATTTTCTTTTAGCTGAGATCAAATAAAAAATGTTTTACAATGACAATAATGAGGAATAAAAATATTTCCAGTTTTTTAAACATTAATTCAAAAAGTGTCAAATTAACAAAGAATTTTAAGATTCAAAAAACAAACATTATGTCAGGAGAAATTGCTTCAGGTAAACAATTTTCTTGCCCTGTCAAACATTTTGAAATAAATATAATACAATGATGGATTCAAAAGAATTAAAGGTTTAATCAAAAACTCATCACTAAAGATTATTTTAAATATAGATAGTATGGAATTAAGAGAGAGAGAAAGGCTTACACAAATGTCATAAATGACAATATCATTGGTGAATTATCTACATTAAAAACATTTATTCCTTCAGTTAAAGATTTGTTAATGCCACAATTTATATAGCTGCATATATAATGAATAAAAAAGGTGGTTGTTTTCAAAGTAGTAGTTTATAAGTTGGGGAAGACATTTTTGATGGAGGTTTGAAAAATTTTACTGTGACAATAAATGTAAATTCAAAGAAGTGTTTCTATTTCTTTCTAGCCAATTTGAACTTCATTTCAGGACATGTCACATATTTTCATGATGTTTGAGAGTTTAATAGGATAGTAACCCGAGGAGTGTTTTCTCTTGGACAATACTCTAAGCTACTCCAGTTTAAATTCATAATTTTATTTTGATGATAATATCCCAACAATATTTAGTGTTTGTGAAATCAACTAATAAGTGAATATTAGTAAGATAGACAAAAAAAAAAAAAGAAGGAAAAGTTGGTAACACAATAATCTTTGTATTAAGTTCAGCACCTTGACTATTATATAATGATTGAAACTTAACAGAATAACTTTGTTTTTCCTAGTTATTTCAGAAATCACTTTGCAAGAAAAGTCAAAATCTACTCATGACATGCACTCACTATATCAAAACCAATGTCTGGGACTCGCAATTGTAGCTTTCTCACAAAGATATGATCCTCCTCATTTTTGGTCTCTTCCCAGACTGACCCCTTTTGCAAGTTTTATTATCCCCATTGCCATCCTGTTCAATCAGTTTTCAGATTAGAAAAGAAGATAATCAACCTATACCTAGGGACATGTAGGAAATTTGGGAGTAGGGACTTTGAGATCAACAGCAAAGAGTAAGAAGAAAAATTCTAAATTAAATTACAAATGAGCAGTTATTTATTGTGATATTGTCACAATGCTGGGCTACAATTTTTTAGATCTCAATACACAATGATATTGATTTTAATAGTGTGTTGCCCCTGTACATCAAACTTTTCCTGTTAACAAGAGAGTCATGTCAGCCATCTATCTAACCCTGTTCTGGAGAATATTTTTGAAATGAAATAACATGACTTCTGGTTTTGACCAGAAGTCATGTTATTTCATTTCAAATCAGGATATCCGACTCATATGTGATCAAAGTAGCAAATTTAAAATGAAAAACTACAGATATCTATAAATACAGCTTTCCATATCTGATCTCAACTTTCATCTATCTAACTCCATTCTTGAGATTAAGGGAAGACAGACACAAATGGATGCCAATGGAAATTTATATAGGTCTGCACTTTTAAAATTGCAGCCCAATAAAAATGGCAGACAGCCAAAGATGCACATTTAGTAATGAAAGTACCACAGTAATAAAGTGAATCCAAAGTACAATAAATATCTGTATTTTTTTCATTTTAAATTTGCTACCTTAATCACATATAAGCAAAAGAAATTTCTTAATACTGTATATAAAACATTGCTGTGTTGCTAAATAGAAATTTAATTTTTTATTTATGTTTAAAATAACTAATGTCTGTAAATATATTTTTATATATGACACAGAAAGACAAAGAAAAAGCAGTTTCAACTTACAAGTAAAGAGCAGAATTTTAGGTAAAAGCATGTTTTTTTTTCTAGGTTTTCAATGTTGAAAGTAGCTTAAAAAACTAAAGTTTTTGGGTCCAGCTCCTGTTACTTTGATATATAAAAGCATATTTAATTATTTTGAGGCTAAAAATATATTTTGTTATTTTCTTAGGTTTTTTTCATATTTTATATATTGCATGTTGGGTGATGTACTGTATGTACAGTAAATTATTGCAATCATGATAGATTGCAATAATTGATAGTTGATGAATCATTATTATATCTAAATTAATTAAAATTTCAATGAGTAATTTATATATATATTGTATTTACATTTATTATTAATTTTGAACTGTTTGATTTTTTTTTTTGCACTGAAATAATCAACTACATTTATTGACAAAAAGATGGATAAAAAATTTTAAGCTGCATTTTAGATCAATTGGTCAACAATAATTAAAACTTCTATAAGCTAATTTTAATGTTTAAATATATGAAATTAATGCAAAATTATAATAAACTAGTTTTTTATATTGAAAATTATAATTATAAAATCAAAGAATTGTAATTGAAACATTTTGAATTTATGTTTAGGCTATTTTCTTTTTTTAATAGGTAGCAATAAATTTTAATTTTGAGTTGGCAACATTAGAACTGTAATTTACACTAAATGGCCTAGTTATATTAAGTTTCTTTGGGAAGATTTTTTATGATTTTGGTAAGTTTATGTAGTTAGCCATTGCTTTAATTGAAATTATTGTGGACCTACACAGTATAGTAATTACATGTAATGCAATGAATAGCTTTCAAATAAATGAATATACATTATACAGTGTAATGTTTTAATTCCTTTACACATGTTTCTATTGTATTTGACTGGAAATATTAAAAAGGATATTTTGCCAGTTTTAATGGAATATTATTGTGCATGTTTTATATGTTACTAGACCTAAAATTCCTCCCTTATGTATAATAGTAATAAAAATAAAATTTTATCCCTTCATAATTAGTAAAAAAATAGTAATTAAATTGAAATATAAAAACTTCATAAAAATATGCTAATTATCACACAAGAAATTAGAGTAGCTAAACATAACAAATTTATTCAACATGTCTGCTGGACGAACAAAAGGTAAAATGTAGGTCAGCAAGTAATGGTCACACAATAAGTAAGAATCTGCCACTACTCATGAGCCCTATTGTGGTCAAACATAACAGTAATACGTAGTTAAACCTGTTAACAAAATATTTTGATTTGAAGCATCAAGATCAATTTCAGTACATGTGGTTTGAAGAACTACTGTCTTATATAAAATGAAACTTGATAGAAACTTGTCAAAGTACATTTTACATTAGAGTAATATGTACAATAGAACTTTGATTATCCGGACTAATTGGGGATGAAGGTAGTCCGGATAAGGGAAAAATTCGGATAATCGAAACAAATACTTTAATTTGTCTTTTAATGATAATATAACACATTTTCTTTTCGATGACATATCGGTAATATTAAAAGTAAATACTGTATTTAAACCGTGATCAAATTTTCAAGAAACAAATGTTCGTATTGAATTTGGACGACTACTGACCAGCGCTAACAGACTACCTATTGTTTAAAAGGCCCTCTGGTAGCGCAAGATGGATTTTATAAAATAAAAAGCAGTTGAAACTGCATTTTTATGAATAAAAATTTGACAAACTATTTATCGTTTTATGACGAGTAAAATTTTTTCGTCACTTTCACGGCTTTTAAGTAACGCATAAACCTTTGAAACGCAAGGCTCTTCGGACTGCGAGGCACAGGCGGTGGCCCACATTGTCCATGCCTTATGCCGCCCTTGGTCATAGAAATGATTTAAAATAAATTATTTATAAATACATATGTCAAGTTATATTTTTATTACGACGAATTTTTACTACACTCAGCAATTAATTTTAAAGATTGCATGACTCGAAAATCACATTGAACTCATCACCATTAATATTTGTCCACTTTTGTTTTATATATACATTTGTAATCCTATACAGAGTATGAATATAGTTATATGCTAATTGTAACTTTATTTTTTATCATCTAAATTTTTTTGTATAAAGCATTATCTTAAATATTAAATAAATTAATTAAATTTTACAATTCTAAAGAATATAATCTTTCATACTTAGAAAATTTACACTTTTTTAATAGTAGTAAACTATTTTAGATTATTATTCTAATAGAAAAATTTGTATTATATACTTGTATCAAATATCTAACACTAAGTTTTTCTATTAGAATAACACTATTAAACATTAATAAATAATTTATTTTATTAAAGAATCAATTATTTTACAATATAAAAATGCTATATTTAAGTACAGTGTGTGACTGCATTCATAGCTTATCTTAAAACATACATTGTAAATGAACAAATGTTATTTATTTATTACATTCAATGCCAAATAATGGTAAGTGAGTGCCATTTACCAATCTGATTTTGAATATGATCCCTAGTCAGACATTATCAATGTCTTTAAACTCTCTGGATTCTGAAAAATAAGATCATGCATGGTCATTCAAAACTTACATGACCATGCATGATCTTGACATGAAAATTGAATACATTGACCATGCATTCAAATTTTTGCATATATTCAAATCTTGGGCTTAAAGGTCTTGCATGACTTGTAGTTTATAAGGATAGAAGTGAGGATCCTGATGCAAAATTTTCTGAATGATCCATCTGAAATCTGCAAAGCTGCAGTATGTTACTGAGTAGATCATCTTGGGCTCCATGTGATTGCATATGAAGTTTCAATCATTGCCAGTGTCTGCACTGTTCTTTCACTCAATCCTAGTTTATTATTACAAACAGATGGAATAGATCTAAAGCAGTCATGAGCAACCTGCAGCCTACAAGATCCTATACATACCCCAGGGCTTTGGTAATGTTATTTTATTTTCCTGTTTTCTGTCTCATGCCATTATGCAACTCTGATTAAGTTGATGATCATGACAAAGAAAATTCAAACTAAACTTCACTAGTGAAAAGATGAGAATAAACTATAAACAGTCAACTTGCATAATAGAAATCACTATATATTGTAGTTTGCTTCATTCAAAATTCATATTAACAATTTTCAGGATCAAGGTCAAGGTTGTATGATTTACAGAATTAAGGATTAACAGGCAATAGAAATCTCTAAATTATAATATTTTGAATTAATTTATTAAATAAAATTAAATTTATTTACAAAAATAAATTAATGATCTAAATGATTTTTAAATCAAACAAACTGAGGAGAGACAGTATTTGCCATTTAAGTGTGGAGCAGTATATCGGAGTGATTAAACAAAACAAAGCTAAACCAAATCTGTGATCTTTTCTCTGTTGAAGACTGAAAAAGTAGAAAATATTTTTTGGTGCCATAAGAGTAAAAAAAGGAACCAAAGTACTGTATACACCCCCCATGAAATACAAATTAGCATGTTTTCATGGGACCACATCCATTTAAAAGGGTGGAAGTCCTTAAACTTTAACCCCTATTTTCTGAATACAGTAAAATGGTCTGCTAAAACCATATGTTTAAATTGCTCTACAATTGGAGGTTGAACACATCTTTGCTTACTTTTCTTTTCCTGGTATTCTTATCAGGAAAAGAAAATTATTCTACTCAAAACAGAACATTTATTACAGTACTCCTTTGCTTTATACACTTTTTGACGTTGGTAATAAAATCATTATTGGAAATAGGATTATTCCTTGAGGATTTTAAAGATAATTTACAGTTTGATTTAACAAAAGTTTTGTTCACTTTATCATATGAAAATTAACATTGTGACAATGACATAATTTGCTTTAACATGCGAACTTGCTTTATCAATGTTTGTTTTAAGTCAAATTGACTGTATTACTAGTTTGCATATCATTAGAATATATAATTTTAGTACCTAGTGTAGTGGCAGTTATGGAGTATGATGATATTCAACAAACTTAAAACCTGCAACTCCACAAGAAAAAATGTGTACCCTACCAGAAACTTACAAAGTTCTCGCAGCCATCATTCAGAAAAGATTACTTATCACTGATCTAAAGGAATGGACTAACTTATGATAGTGTGAACATCTGGTATGTTTCCATGATGACCTAAGTCGAAGGGTTACTTAAATATACATTCTGTAGCAAGTACACAATCTTGTTATTTTTTTAACTATGTCTCTAATACAAAACCATGTTATTCTGTGGCTGTCTTTTCCATGTAAAATGGCAGCTCAATGACAATATCTTGCTACTAATATTGCCATAAATTGCATATCAATATATGCTATGAATGCAACCACATTCTGTAGTACTAAACTGAAGAGGCTTATTACAATTATATAGTTTTTTCTATTTTTTGTTGTTTTTTTCATGTCATTATATGTTAAAATACAATGTAAATAATTATTTAAAAGAAATAATTTACATTCTAAAATTCCTTTTGAATTTCATTATCTATTTAATTATAAAAAAAATAATTACATGGAAGGAGTAAGCTGTGTTGCAATAAAGACATAAAATGAGGATAGGCTGCTGTGTGTGTTAATTTTTTCCTTAATACATCAAACATTCCAGTTGCACTTTTTGTATCTACATGTACCTAAATAAATATATTTTTAATTAATAATAATTAAACTTCTAATAAAACTAATTTTAAAAATTTCAAAATCTTAATAATCTGTCTTTCCTTGAAATAACATAGATAATATTAAAAATCAGAAAATATTTCACAAAAATTAATGTATTTCATGACACATCCCCAATATTTTAAACATGGTTAAATTCTGCTTTATTGTGCTAATACATTATTTTGAAGAATGTGAAGGGAGCTTTTATATAACTCTAGGGAAAATAAGAAAGAAAAAATATTAATCATAAAAACTAAAAAATAAAAAAATATAAAGATGACAGTTGTGAAAGCAGTAACTTATATGGTGTCATTGAAAGGAAGAGATGAAAATAAATGTTGTGTAGATGCAATAAGTCTAAGGACTGGATTGAAAGAACATATGGAAGATTGTAAGAAAGGAAAAATGACTACTGCATTTATGGAACAAGTGTTACAGAAAGACGATGAAGTTAAAAGAAAAAGAAAGCAGAAATTTTAGAGATATGAGACAATAAAAACAGTGTATGCACAGAGGATCTCAATTTGGAAGAAAAATAAGGAATCAGTTTTAGTCAACAGTAAAGACAGAGCTAGCTTAGCAGCAGCTTTGAAGTGTATACGAAGAAAAAGATTTAAAGAAAGATTGTAAAGTTTAAAGAAATTAATCTTGAATGCACAGCTTCAAATAAATTTAATAAAACTGTACCAGCAAATTTACAGTTTACAATATAATCAATAAAGAAAAATAATGTTTTATATTAATATAGATATAATTTTAAAATAAATTTTTATTAAAATTCTATGATAAAAAATAAATTATTATAAACATTTTACCATGTCAAATTTCCTTCCCATTTCTTTTTCATCCTCATTTCTCACCATTTCAAATATATCTAAATGCCTAAAGATAAAAATATATATATATATATA
>NW_019384622.1:40315-61011 GCF_000671375.1 Centruroides sculpturatus | reverse complement strand
TTAAAAATGTTATCAACTCAAGCAAGAATGAAATTATTACACCTGTTTAACTGCATGTACAAAGCAATCAATTATCCAGATTCCTGGAGTTCAGTAATACTTGCAATGATACATAAAAAAGGTGATAGACTTTCCCCAAATAACTATAGACCGATAGCATTATTATCAACCATAAGAAAGTGTTTTACCTCATTATTAGCTGCAAGATTTCAATATTGGACCAAATTAATAGATATCGATGCTCAATTTCAATATGCCTTCTTAAAAAATAAAGGAACAGAACCAGCTATTTTTTTACTATCATCCATAATACAACTCCATTTGAACAAAAAACATAGGAAAGTATATGTTGCATTTATAGATATTCAAAAAGCATTTGACTCTGTCTTTGTTCCACTACTGGTATATAAATTAAAAATGAAAGGAGCTGGAAATCAATTTGCATCTACAATATCTAAATTATTCTCAACTTATAATGTCAAAATCAAACAGGGCAACTCCGTTTCACCATCACTAGTAATATCACGTGGAGTACTCCAAGGTGACCCTCTTTCACCATACCTGTTCAACTTTTATTTATCTGAAATCGACCAAATCTTCCAAGACTGTGCTGATGGAATAGAACTAAATAATAGGACCTTCCACTACGTGTTATACGCAGATGACTTAGCAATTTTCGCTCCAACGAAGATAGCATTACAAAGAAAAATTAATCATCTAAACTCTTATCTAAATACAATTCACTTAACAATAAACCCTATTAAAACTAAAGTACTTATATTCCGCAATAATAGTAAAATCTCCAAAAAAGAATCAATGATATATCTGGACAAACAGTTGTTACAGGTGGTAAACGAAAACAATTTCCTAGGTGTTATTTTTGATTGGAATCATACGTTCAAAGCACATGTTTCGTATTTAAACAACAAAGTAAAAACTGCTATAGATAATTTACTAAACTTATATTCGAATTTAAAAACATCCAACTTATCATTGCATATGAAATTATATAACTCAATAATTAATCCAATCATATATTATGCATCCCCAATTTGGGGTCTCGATTATTTATATAAATTAGAAACCTTCCATGTTTATTTTCTCCGCAAATTACTTCATCTGGAAAGAACTGTCCCAGGATACGCAATTCGCCATGAAACCAACCGTATATGCTCTTTTCCTTTGTTTATGAAACGAATAATAAAATTTTATTATCGATTAAAATTCAAATGTGACAGTAATATTACTTTTTTACATCAAGAATTAATCAAATGTAGTAAGAAATCAACCACAGTGCACCTCTGGCAATCCAAACTAAGTAAAATACTAAATTCCTTTGGAATATCTGACTTACTATTCAAAGATGACATTCAAGACTGGAAGTTTGGTTATACTATGTTAATGCAATCAGCGATTGACCATTCTATAAATATGGATCAAAATAGTTTAAATCAAAATACCTACCACCCTTGGTACCCAAAAATATTACAAATACCTTCAACACAACCTTATATGATAAATTCAATTAACTTTAATGTGAAAAGACTGATTGCACAATTACGCTTAAACAAATACTCGTTATATATTAATAATACTTATATTGACCTGTCAAACAATCTTTGTCCATGGTGTAAAACCAATAACTTTTCAACTGATCACTTATTTCAAAAATGTCAAAGTCTTTCAAAAATATGTGAAACTTTTAACATCTCCCGAATACTCCAAAATGACTCATCTCAAGATTATAGAAATACTTTAAATAATCTGAATAAAAAAGATCTCTACAGTCTGTATAACTTTTTCACTAAAATTACAAAAATGTTGTAAATCTATGCCAGTATATTATGCCTCCAATATTGTACATCTGATTATTAATGTAAATAATAAATTGCAACTGTCAAATTGTTTTATACTAATATCCTATATATTTTGTAAATATTGTAAAAATTTTATAATATCTCTTGTTTAACCCCCTGCAACAGGGACAATTCCCTTTATGCTAATAAAGATTATTATTATTATTAATTAATAATACTGTATACAAAGTAATATAAAATATATAATCCTTATAAAAACAGTCTTTTTTTTATTTCCTTTTTAATTAATTTGAAAATTCTCTATACCTAAATCATTTATCACTATTTAATGTAATATTTTAGTGAAGTATGAATAAAGCATAGCTTGAAATTTTGCGATCCTTTGTGACTTGCGCCCTAGGTGATTGTCTAGTTTGTGTAAATGGTAGCACCAGCCCTGATGATAATAGAAATCACAATCATCTACTGTATATAACATTATTGGAATGTATTAGTTTTTATTAAAATGGTAAATTTTAGAAATCAGTACAAATTTTTATTGTTTCTATTAATTTTTTAATGGACTAATTAAACTAGTCTAATTTTTTTATTAAAACAATGAAAAATTCTATTGATATATTATTTTCCATAAAAATTTTTCAAGTAGATCTGTTTGTCCAATAGAACTTATTAGTTTAAGTCTTTTTTGTAGTGCCAATAGATTTGTTGATATATTTTTCATTTCATCTATTCTTTTTAGTTGGAAATTTAGAATTAAAGGCTAACAAGCCCTGTTATGTTAACATCACCATTTAAAACCAATAGATCTATTGGTTAGATTATTACTTACATTAATTTCTTATTAGAACTAATAAACCATTGCCTTTAGTTCAAATACAGTAGACCCCCTATAACGCTTAGATACGTTCCACGTTAATCGAATTTTACGTTGTAGGAATNACGTATGTCAAGTTATATTTTTATTACGACGCAAAATATATTTAAGAGTTTACGGCCACTGTGCCGGGTGAGATGATGTTGAAACAAAAAAAGTTATGCATTCCATCACATACATAAACAGTATCGTAATTAGCCAAGTGCAAATCAGCAAATTCGTAAAATTTTTGTTTATTTTGAACAATCCGGATAATCCAGGTTCTACTGTATTTAATGTATATTTAATGCAAAATTTATTAGTATAGTTATACAATTAATGAAACTATATTTACATACATATAACTGATATAGTATTGATGAGATGCACATACAAGAATTAAAATATTTTTATAATTCACTTATTTTAAATTAATTAAATCTGCTGGATGTTTGTCTGTAGATTATAAATAAAATTTTTTTGAAATTACTGGTAAATATAAATTTATAAATATGTTATGCCAAATCAGGAATTTTGCTCATTTTGTGAAATAGGCAAACATCTTGTTATATCAGCATATCAACTACCATTTTCATGAGTTAAGCAATTTTCTGTTTGTCATTTAATGAGTTAAGTCAATATTTTCCAATAAGATACCGACTTTTGTTATACCAATTATTGGATCACTAAGATAACAATCTTATTGGAAAATAAGATACCTCTTATAAAATAACTTAATTATGTGTAATAGAAAAGTACTCACAGCAAAATCTTAAAAATTAGAAACTTTAAAATGATGGTAAATGAAATTGAAACAAAATGAAAGCTCTCCGAAGTACAGGTCAACTATCACTAAACTGATTCCATCAATCCAGCACTAACTTCAGCTAGTTTAGTTTCAAATTTCCGTGGTTTCTCACTAACCTGCTGCTACTGTTTGGTGATGATTTATGTTGCCAGATAAAATAATTATCTTTTTTGTACAATAATATTGCATTAGGTAAAATATATTATATTGATAAAATGTATGATAAATTGACAAGGAATTTCAGTTAATGTTTCTTTTTTCTTTATTAACCTTTACTGATTTACAAGGTATTTTAAACGTAGGATGAGCTGTTGGATTAACTGTATTCTAACCTAACCACTCTGTGATTTGGAAAATCTCTAATCCAGCATTTTACAGGTCCCAGTGATGCCAGATTAGTGATAGTTGATTAATGATGACCTGTAATTCAAAACACACATTATATTAATTCTAAAAACATATGGTTTTCAATCTTTTCATTTTTACAAATCTTGTAAATTTACTGTATTTTCATGCATATCATCTAGAATAGTAGATACCAGTGTTTTTCAACGTTTTTTTCATCATGGACTGGTAAAATTATGGATAATTTTGTGTTGACCAAGTAATTATATGCATCACTGAATTATGTTTGTTTATTAAGCTTATATTTGCTTACCTAGAGTTACTAGAATTACTGTACGTACTTTGTTATGTACAGTAATTTTAGATTACTATTTAGGTGTCATCTGTAATCAACTGCTCCAGGGTCAGTGTGGTGAAATACTTTGCAAACCAGTGAAATTTTTTCATGGACTAGCATTGATCTGTGGACTGGCAGTCAAAAAACACTGGTATATACCATGCAGAAAATTGCTAGAATGAAAATATAACCTTTGCATAACCTGCCCATAATATACCTTATGCCTGTGGAGTAGCTATTATAGCTATAGGCATACATCTGTGACAGCAGTTTAAAACTGACACTTTAACTTAACCATAATCCATACTCCTTTCAAAATTGTCTTTCAAACAGCACAGTAAATAGCATATATCTAAACATATAAAATTACTACATACATACATACATACATATAAAAATATGATTGTTTAGTTGTATGCTCACAGATAAACCTTGGAATACAATAGTATTTTCAAAATATTGTTATACATCTTCAACTTTTGCTATTGCTAGCACATACAGTTCTGTTTCTAATAACATAGTTAATATAACAAAATGAAAATAAAATAAAATTTACATATAATCAGTTTAATACTGCACATATCATTCGAAAAGTCTGACATTATAATGAAAGTATTTTATGGCATGTGACATACTCTCAATAATAGTTACATGCAGTTTATTACGATAGATTTATTTATATCTGTTCTGAATATATCAGAAGCTTGAATCATTGTAAGAAGGTACTAAAAAGATGGTCTGTTTGCTTTTGCATAATTTAAAATTGCACTTTAAATTAGGGGTTTTGACATTGCTAAATGCCAGCAGATAACTATAAATGTAAAAACCTTTAAACCAATGTACTGTATTTTATATTTTCAATAAGTTTTTTTAGCTATCTTAAATAGACAGCCTCAAATTTAAAATACATCATAAATTTCAATAAAAGTTATCTATTAATTAATGAATTATTTTTTACAAGGAATCAAGTACAGTCAACCCCCCATAACACTGTTGATTTTTCCGTTTTATATGAATTCCATGTTGTACGAGTCACTTAGATTTTACAAATACGTGAGCCATTCACAGCCCAGCACACGTATTTGTAAAATCTAAGTGACTCGTGCAACATGGAATTCATATAAAACAGAAAAATCAACAGTGTTATAGGGAGGTCGACTGTAAAAATATTTTTTTTGTGTGTGTGTTAATATNAATAATAATTTAAATACCTAATCTTTCGAAGAGATATTATAATAATGTACATATTACATATCATTTATACTATATTTTTTACATTATAATGTTATATATATATATATATATATATAAGAAGTGTCTGATTATGGTATTTATAATAATTATTGTGATAATAAATATTATCAAATATTTTACTAAGATAAAAAAATCTAAATTTTTTTTGGAATAAAACAACAAAAAATATATTTAAACATTATAGCTTGAAAAAATTTTAAAGTAAAGGTACTTGATTTTAAAGTTTCCCTCTCATCAGTATAGAATTACTGTAATAAAAAGGTGTATAATTAATGTAAATATTGCTATGATGAAATAATAAATAATGACTTCTAATGTATCAACTTCATCAATAATATTTTATCATCTCATTTTTCTTTAGAAAAAAGTATATTTAAAATCAGATATAAAGTAGGGGTGTCTTAGGGCTGTCCGTAAATGATGTCATGACTCATTGGGATAGGGGAGTAATTCAGAATGTGACACAATGTAATGAGGGAAAAAGAAATGATTTTTTTGACATTGCATTTCCATCCAAACTAGGAATTATAGCTAAACTAGATGAAGCAAAGTTGATAAAACAATTTTTGCAAAGAAGACATGAAATTCTGAAGATCTTTAAGACATAAATGAAAGAAAATTGCATCAACCACAAAGATTGTAATTCATCATCCGCTACATGGAGATTAGTGTTACTACCCGTCCAGTTTTCACCCAGACAGTCCGGGAATTGACTCGCTGTCCAGGTGAACTATTAATTTTGTCTGGAAATTTCATAGAAATTGTGAAATTACGATGAAACAAAGTTCTTGCAAATATTTTTTACAAATTTACACTATTTTAACAGCAATAAAACTCACACTCACTGAAACTCATCTACAATTCTGCCATGTTAATCTGTTTATGCCGACATGTGGCGTGCAATCTGTTGACCTTTAATTTTTAATTTTTTTGTATGTACGATCGTACACATTTCCAATATCCAATAGAGCTAAGTCATCTGTACCTGTTCTTTCTTAATTTAAGGTTACTTACGTTACTCCTATGCAAGTCCCTAGTCCCTAACTGTAACTGATTTAGAACCTGACCTGCCGTCCGGGTCAACGATTTTGAAAAGGTGGCAACACTAATGGAGATCATATTACAATCAGCCTTGGAAAAATCAATGAATGGATTGAACATGACTACATTATTGATCCATTCATATTTTTAACAAAATATTTATTTGTATGATCAGTAATATAGATGAAATTAGTTAAAATTGGTAAATTTAATTTTGTAAAATTTTGAATTACATTCTGAAATTTAAATGTTTTTGTGCATCATAGAACTATTATGTTCTAAAAATAGAACATAACTTTAAGTTCTATTGAACATTAGCCTGAAATATGGCAATAAATCTGTCTGAAAACATTTGTCATCATATTAAACATTTATGATGGAAGAATAAAGTTGTTTTATTACAGATATCCCTGAATAACACAGTAGTTAGGTTTCAAAAAAAGTGTCATGTTATGCAAATCCATGCTGTACAAAACAGGATTAGGTTCCAAAAGTTAGCAAAAGTGTACTATTCTTTTTCATAATTATGAAAAACATGTTTATTAAAGCAACTAATAATTAACAATCAAATCAAAAATAATAACATTAATATTAATTTTTTCTTTGTTGCTAAACTCTGTTAAATGAGGATGTTTTCTTTTTGACAAAATATCATTATTTTCTGATCGTTCCTGTTGACTTTAATCTATCATCAACATCTTGATTTTTTTTCTACTTTTTTCATAAAATCTGATATTTTCATTTACTTACATTTGCCTAACAAGGAGACCCTACGGCTTTGGGGAAACGGATTTTGATGATCTTTGGTGTAGAAGTGGTACACCATGTGAGTGTACTATCTGTAAAATACTAAAGTGCAATACTCAAATATAATTGAGAAAAACGAACTTAAAGTTCTTTTAGCCCTTTATATTTAAGTTATACGTGTTTCCATTTGTTCTAATAATTTAATTGAAACAATTATAAATTTTTTTCATTCAACACATCTAATGTATTATTGTATAATTCTGTGCCTATCAGCATAGCATTTTCAGATAGTGTATCAGAAGATGTTGCAATTAAATTATTTTCGAAAAGTAAACTCTCATAATACACTACTCCATCTTTTAGCCACTGCTTTGATACATCACTGTATAAAGAGTTATCATCAACAGTTTTTTCGTCACAACGTAAACTTGCTTCTCTTAATGACATTTTTTTCATTATAAAATAATTATTCAAAATAAATTTCACTGCACAAATACGTCTATTTGTGTCAAAATTCAGAAACGAACTGTTAAAGAGTGAGTGAAAAAGAACGCCGATAGAAAAACGCTCCTAGTGAGAATTAGATTGAGATCACCATTGGTGATAACAATTAGATGGGAAAGTTGACACATAGATGTCAAGAATGCGCTGTTATTGTCAACAAAAGTAAAAATATTAGACTTGGAATAGTAGAAATTAAATAAAAATAAATAAATAATAATAAATAAATGAATGAGTAAATAAATAAATACATTATAAGTATTTATGAATAAAAAAAAAAGTATACAGGAGAATCAAACCCAAGAACTCAAGCGTACGAGTCAGGATCGTTACCACTCAGCCACCAGACACTCAAATGAAAACACGTATAGCTTATATATAAAGGGCTAAATGAATTTTAAGTTCATTTTTCTTGATTATATTTGAGTATTGCACTTTAGTATTTTACAGATAGTACACTCACATGGTGTACTACCTATACACCAAAGATCATCAAAATCTGTTTCCCCAAAGCCGTAGGATCTCCTTGTAAGAGATCTTTAAAAATTTAATATTTTTATGTCGTAATTTAATTTAATCTATAACAACAAAATATAATGACAATCTTTCAGGTTCCTTTAGAGCACTATCACCAATGACAGTGACACATAGTTTATAGGAAAGCTGGAATTAAAGCTAGGACAAAGAAGAAACATTGTACAATCAATTCTCATTAAAGAAAATGGGCAAAAGGCACAAAACAACATTGAAAATTCCAATATTCTAAAATCTATGGGCAAATAATAGACATGAATGCTTGTTTGAATAAAAAAAATACTGAATGATGGTTTTGCTCTTAAAAATTGTGACGTTTTTTACAGGAATGTCTTCAATTCTTGAATCTTGTTAGAACAAAACCATTTTGTAGGAATTTTCCCAATTCTCAAACTGTTAATTTAATTTTAAAATTAAAATTTTATATATAAATATAGAATTGAAAATTCAGTCAAACAAATTCAATCTTTATTATTAAAATATTTTTTAATTTCATCAATCTAACCAATAAAAATATTTTTGGTTTCTGTTTGTTTGTAATTCTAATCAGTGATGGTACCAGATTATTTTGCACCTAGTCAAAGTTTACAAGTGCATCCCTTATTTCACAAGTTGGATATCTTTTAAAATGAAATTTTAAATATAAAAAATAAAAATTATTTTGGCATGATTTATTAATAATACTGTATACAGGGGGGGCGTGACTTGACCGTGAGCGCTGCTGGTGACTTTGTTTCTACACCTCGAAGTGATTCTAGAATTTAGTGTATTTTTCCAATTTTATTATCTGAACTAACCAAAAGTGTTTAATACTAATAAGAAATAACCAAGTTCGAAGAAAATTTAATAAGTATGCAACGATCACCAGTAAAACGTGGTAGACCGCCAACTAATAGAAGCAAACCGGAAAGCAAAAAGACGCAACCAGGTACATCTAATTTCAAGCTCATTACGGACTACAATTTATCAATGGATAAAGAATTACAGGAATTGTCTATGGCAAATAATAGTCCACATACGGATATATCTAAACAAAATCTACAAAGCTCTCCAGGTGAGTCCAATATAATTAATTCATCTACTCCAATAAGTTCGAATGACACTTTAACAGCAGATTTATGGAACAGGATATCTGAACTGATTAATACTTCTAATGATAAACTATCTACACAAATGGAATATATAAAAGAAGAACTGAATTTAATTCACAGTACTATACGGGAAAATAAAATTCAATTTGAAAAAATGGAAAGTTCAATAGATAATCTAAAAATTCAAATTGACAATTTAAAATCTGAAAAGGAACTGATACAGTATAAAATGGATACTCTAATTAATGACTGTCATTATAATAATATAGTATTATACAACTATCCTTCGTCAAAAAGCATTTCCAAACCAGAAATTCTTAAATTCATTAACTTAACATTAAACCTAAATAATGTAACTCAAGATGATATCCTAGATATAATTCAAATAACCAAACCAACCAACCAGATTATAAAACTATCATTTAGTACGAAACAGACTCGTGATCAAATGTATAATGCTTTCATTTCAAAGAAACAACATAAATTAATGGAAGACTGGGATAATATACAGATAGCACCTGATCTTACTAAAGAAACACGTAAAAGAAGAAAACATTTATTGCCAATATATTATGAATTAAGAAACCAAAACCAATCAGTTAAACTACGCAACGACAATTTGCTAATAGACTGCAATNTATATTAAACAACTTCCCAAAGTTTCACGCCAACCGGATAAACGGTGTGGTAATGCATGAATGACACACACACACACAGACAGACAACCATACATTCATTTTTATATATATAGATTTTAATCGCCGTTGAATAAGGAATGTTTCTTTCACACGAAATGTATAAAATTACAGTACTGTATTAGACTTACGGTAGCTAATTTACATACTGTACAGACGATAGTTCGCCTAAACTCTCCGTAGCGTAGCGCTAGACGGCGGAGAGCATATATAGAAAGCATATATATAATTATAATAAAGTTACAATAAATTAAGTTAATACATAATTATATATACAGTACCTAATTTATATATAATTATATGTACAGTACCTAATTTATATATAATACTGTACAGACGATAGCAAACTCAATTTAGCCGCTCCATAGCGTGGCGCAGGGCGGAGGAAAGTAGTTCAGCTGCTCATCCACTATTGGTCCAGATTCTATCAATCTTGTCGCGAAACGAATCGGCGACGACGTTTTAGGAGCTCCTTTATACGAATGTTGCTACAATTTTTTCGCTACGTTATAGGAATTTCTGTTATAGGAACGCACGTTATAGGGGGGGGTCGACTGTACTGATTTCAAGTACAAGTGAAAAGCAAAGCCAGAAGCATCTCAACCTAAAAGATCTATTGTGCTAATCTATTTAACATCAATAGGTTTGATTTATAAAAGAAAAAAAAAAAACAAAAATTTGTTAAAGAGAGAAATATGTCTGATTTTAGTTATTAGTAATACTGATTAATATATGAATATAATATAAATTAACTTATAAATAATATAAATGCATGAAAAGTACCATTAGCAAACTGATAAAATTTATTAGTGTTTCAATTGATCATTCCATTAGAAACTAGTAACACAACAATAAAAATTTTACATGCATGCATGCATACATACATACATACATACATACGTTCTCTAAATTAAAATTAAAAGTTTATTTACTTATAATTATTAAATTTATCAAGAAATTACAGCCTATCTGCCTATTTCTAGTCAAATTATTGTTTGTTTAATTATTATAATTAGCTTTAAAATAGCCTGATAATTCAGTAGATTGTTTGGCTTTAATAAAAATTTTTTGTTATTAGTTTTTATTGTTTTCTATTTTTTATTTTTTAACAAGATTGGTAGGCATTTATATTCAAATTCAATAGCAAATCTTTATTGGCATGTACTGTTAAAAAAAGCAATAAAACCAATAGAAACTTTCATTTGTATTGTACTGATTTCTGCTGATAAACAAAATCAATTAAAACCAACAGCAATTTCTTTGATTTTGCAGGTTTTCTAATGGAATAATCAATTGAAATCAATCAAAATTCAGTTAGTTTGCTATTGATATATGTACATTTTCAGTAACAAATTTTTATTGCATAGCCATAAATAGAAAATAAAATCAATTTTTACAATAATAGATAAGAATATATTGGATTTCAAGATATAAATTTAACTTAAATTGAATTAAAACAATATATTATCCCTGTTGGATCATCATTACTAAAACTGAAATTACTGATTTCAACAGCTGTATGTATCATTATCATAATTATTTAGATGGGTAAAATGATTTATTATCCAGAGATGTAGCTTTGTATAATTTTAATTAATATAAGCATTTTTAGAAATTCAACATTCCATTTTCAGATTCATCATGAATAGAAATCTTTTAAAGTTAAAAAGTAAATACACACATCAAAAAATTTTTACACTACCCATGATCAGATGGGTATCAAAACCAGGGCTTTGGAGCCACCATTTTTTTGAATTGCTCTGCTCTGGCACCAAAGTATTTGCTCTAGCTTCGCTCCATGCTCCAGTTAAAATATTCTTACAGGAATTACATTAATTTTTTCTTTGATGTATAAGTACTGTACATATAAAAAAAAACTTGTTTATTTACAACTAATTTACTGTATTTATTATTATTAAAATTAACATACAACCTAAAATTTATTCATTGATTTTAATAAATAAAATAGCAGAGAGCAAATTGTTCTTCATTGACTGCCTATTATCACTTAAAATGAATCTTAATCTGGAAAATAGACACTCAACACTTGTTTGAGAAGTTGGCATGCTTGAAGCAACTCTGCATGCTTTTCTGATGTGCTCCAGATAATGGTCAATGGCTTTGAATAGATTCACCTGTAATCTCCCATATCCTCTATTGCATTGTAGTCTTTCTCAGTATGTTTGTCTATTTCGTTATCATCTTTATTATGTATAGTGGAAATTCGAAGACTGTTTTCTTTTCTATCCGATTATTTTTCAAAATCATCGTCTTCCAAATCTATATTATACTCCAGCAAGAAAATGTGTGTTTTGAAAAAGCTTTTCTTTCCACTTTTCATGGAGGACAGAATTCCTAATGCAACATATCCTCCAAATTCTTCCATACATTTTTCTAGTTTACACTATTCTTTCATAAACATCCCCAGAGTAAGATCGGCAGCTTGAAGGGCAATTGTCAAAATATTTGGTTTATCTAAAAAGCTCTGATATCTTTTACTTTGTCCCATTCTGCTTTGCTAAGTTCTAGGTCTTTTGTCCTGGGCAGCAGCTACTTGGTCACAGTAGTCCTTGAAAAAAAAGAAGACCATCAAGCATGGCATATGTAGAACCCTGTGTTATTACTGTTTCTAGGGATTGAGTTTTATCATACATTTTCAGCAAAACATTATGAATTGTTGGTGTTTATAATTTTACCTAAATTTTTTCTAATATTTTTATTATTCGTTCATTCTTTAATCCATTCCAAATGGCCAGTTGAAAAGTGTGAATCCCACACCTCGTTAGTTGAACTTTCATATTATCATTAGTCCACACTGGCAATATTAGGGAAGGATCTTTAACCCACTGTTGTGAAATGTCTACATTCATTTCTTTGATGTCTTCAGTTTTTTCATCTTCTTTATCCTGGAAAATATTTTCATGATCGCCAAGTTTATTTACAGCACATATTATGTTCTCTGCATTATCTACACAAATACTTAGTACTTGTTTTTCATTGATTTCAAATTTGTTTAAAGTTTCTTTAATTTGATTTTCACATATAAAGAGTTATGCTTTCCTTCAGTATCGACAATATCCAATGTTTTTATTTCAGTTTTCTCTGTTTTTTCATTCCAAAATTGTATATTGATGGCAAGAAAATTTCTATTTTCGCAGGTTGCAGCATCTAGCTTTAAATAGCATAATTGTCCTTTTAAAGTTTGTCTTAGATTGATGCGAGCAGACTCTGCTGTTCTTATTACTAATTGACAAACAGAATCATGTCCTGTTGATACACCAAGCTCCTGAGCCATTTCACCAGTAATATTTTGGAATCCTTTGTTATTTAATGCGAACATAGTGAGTGGTGTCACAGTCATACAAATCATCTCAACAAGTCTCTCACGGAAAGTATTACTATCCATAGTGATTGTAATCTTCGATGATGTAAAATATGTATCTATTTTTGGTTGATCAGTTTTGCATTTCTTATGACATGAAAGAGCAATGGTAAAATTTTTGTGATTAAGTTTTCTTCTTGCAGCGACTTCATCTTGTTGATCCTTCTTTTTAACTAACCCTTCGTAAATTTTAGGATGATTATGCTTCATGTGCCACCAAAGATTGAACTTTTTCGACACACTAGTTCCACGTGCCTTGAAGTTACATTGTATAGATTCTCCATTTACAGTGTTCCATCTTGCATGTAACTGACTTCTTCCCATTATCGTATTCAAACATGGATATTTCTTTAAGCTCTTTTTCCGTAAATCTACTGTCTATCATGGGTGACAGTTTTAAATTTTGGTTTGACGATATGACTTAAATTATCAAATATTTAAGTGTTATTAATTGAGAAATAATGCATATAAACATTCGTGTATACAAAATAACCAAATAATAATAATAATAATCATCTTACCTCTATATACAATTATAACAAATTGATTACAAATAAAAACAAATGACTGTCACACTCACAACCAAGCATACGCAAAAAATAGTGAGGTTATGTATTGCTGGACAAGTTTGCCACATGTTATATAATATCTGCATTGTAAACTTAACAATGCAGAATGCAAATTATGAAATGAGCCAGTGAGTATGAAAGTGGCATAAGTCACTTTATGGCTAATTGGAGAAATTTCATTTAATGTTTAATGGTTTGTCAAAATTGTTATTGAAAAATAAAATGTAAGAAATGAATATTAGTGCTGCTCCTAGTGGTGAATTTCTGTACAAATGACTAAAGCCACTTTCATTCTAAACAAAACAGAACTATGTCAAAGAATTTCAAACATGGACTTAACACAATTTTATGAGTTATGTCACTTCCATTCTCACCAGCTCAAATATTAAAAATATATATATATAGGAGCACCAAAAATTTCTGTGCTCTGGCTCTGCTCCTGCTCAGAGTAAAAATTTGTTGCTCATGCTCCTGCTTCTGCTTCACTCCAAGGCTCTGATCAAAACTTTATATGGTTAAGTAGAGGACATTTTATTCTCTAACCTTCCCTCACTTATCTGCCACCAGTTGTTACAATCTTATTATTATGTAAACAAAATATATGGTAAATAAAAGATATCATCTTGGAACCAGGCATTTAAATCAATATCTATGGTGTTTATGAATGGTGGTCTCAATAGCCTGTCACACCACCTGGAGTTTCTCAACTCTGCAACTCTTTGTTTTATACTGTCAATCAATTTATCCAGATTATCTGGTCCATATTATTCTTTTCATCAATAGCAACCTCCTAGAATTCTTATAGTACATGGTAGTACTGTATACGGTATCTTATGGCCTGCCTCAAGCATGCTTGTTGGAGTTCATATCTGGGAATATTGCAGATCCTCCAATTGTGTGATTTGGACCTCCTACAGTATTCATTTACAAGGTGACTCTAATGATAACAAACATTGTCATCTTGAAAAATGATTCATAATCCATATGCTTGATGCAATGTACTGTACAAACTATTCCAGGATGTTTTCTCACTAATAATTCAGCAGTTTGTTTGTCTTTAATAATCAGGTTTATGAAGAAAAACTTCATACTTGCAGACTTCATACTTGTTTGTATCCTTGCCTAATTTGCACAACCTGGCATTAGGCAGTTATTGAAGCTACTGGGCATGGTTAAAAATTAAGACAGCATAAGCACAATTATTCCAGATATTACAGGTTCTGACAAGTAAAGAATTCAGAGTCTTGCCACAAATAAGCCACATATTGATTATTGACCATTTGTGACATGCAATAACAAGCAAAAATTTAAAAAACTAATAAGCAGGCTTAAAATTAATAAATACAAATGTATTCTGACAGTTTATGAGTTATACTTTCTATTTGCAAAATTTCCTCAACCTTAACACAAAATAAGAAAAAAGTGAATTTTTAAGAAATTTGTGGGATTTCCCAGGATGAGAAGAATTTCCCAGGTTAAAAAAATAACTGGGATCCCTTTTAAGAAACCCTAGTGTACAGTTATATCTACTGCATGGAATACAGAAGTCAAAATAGTGATCAACAGTGAAGAAATTGAGGTAGTGGAAGATTTCATACTCCTCGGGTCCAAAATCAACCATAATGGAGATTGCAGTCCTGAAATCATTTTATTTTTGTGATCAGAACATTATCCATACAGCATTTCTAAAAAGCAAGGCTGTGTGTTTAGGGTTGGATACATTGCAAGTTCTTTTAATGATGAGCTCACAAAATGAGCCTTATGCTGGGCTTTCCATGAGTACATTTTTATTCTGCTTGTAGATCTTATGATTAAAGAAGATAAAGAATGAGTAACATATTAAGTCTATAAGCTTTACAGAAAGATGATGGAGAGATATTGGTAGGCATTCCAAATATGAGGTAACAGAAAGGTTCTAAGGGTGCAGAAACAAGGTTCAAGTTTAACAGAGGGGTATAGACTTACAAAGTCAAATTTAGATGCAACTTTGTCTTCTAGTAATGTTATCAGTACTTATTTTGGTTGATCTGGCAGTGGAAAGAGTGTATTCCTCGAAAGATGAAGAAAGATAAAAATTTGTAGCTTTCCAGAAAGTACATGCTCCTGTTTCAAGGTAAAAGGCACTATATGACTTCTTCAAACTTTTACAAGAATTGCATTTTTACTTACTGCTTCAAATTTTGTTCACTAATGCACATATTTATCTCATGTCCTGGGTTTTGGAGCTCTCAATGATGGGTAATTCAATGGTGCCTTGTTTCTTGATGTATAGTGCAGTCATCACACAAGATATCTTATGGTCTTTTTGCCATGATGGAGGTGTGAGAGTATAAAACGTGAGAACAAATTGACATGTTGAACTTGTGATTTCTATGAAGGGAGAATTTAGAACAAGCGTGCTTGATGGAGCAGACACTTGGCAGGGGAAATCCACTGAACTCAATAGGGACTAGACAAAGACAATTATCCTTTTTTCAAAATAACCCTTTGATTTTGTCTGGGAGCATATAGTACTTCAAAAAAATTAAGACACAGGAACTTATGGAGCCCGACAATTTAGTATCCCAAATATCGTTAACATCAAATATCCCGACAATATACTGCTCGAAACTCCCAAAACGTGAAGACATAAAACATACCGATAAAAATGGGTTTGAGGTAAGTCTCTTCCTTTTCTTCCCTCTAGGCAGAAAACAGTTCAAAAAATTCCGTCAATCTCCACACTGACTTGGTTGCACAGTTTTTACTTTCCCATGCAATTTCACCACCACCACTACTTTGCTTCTTCCCCTTCCTCTCCTTACTTCCATTCTGATTTCTCCTCGAGACTCACCCTCGGTTACACACCCCGGGATTACACAACAACTCTCCACCGAGTCGGACCCACCATGTGGCGAAGGGGGGCCAAGAAAAGACGTAAGGCACAGAGGCTTCAGGTCTTGTGAACAAAATGGACAAAGGGTATTGTGTAGACTCTCTTTTGTGAAATAACTTAAATAAGATCAATGAATAGGTTTTACCATTCTATCCAATTACCATAAACTGTTAACAAGAGATATAGAGCTCATTTCATGGCTTCTGGCCATGTCTCCATAAAATAATTTCTAGGAAGTTTAATTTATTCTGTGCTGAATATATGTCTTCACATGCAAATCAGGAAACAGATATTACATCATGTGTAGCACGAATGTTAATAGCTGGATGCATATAATGCATTTTTAGCATTTATCTTGACTTAGATTCCCTATATATGTCCTTTTGTCATCATGATGCATGTATTTAAATACAGAATCATGCTTTAACATTTGACAAACAGTGCATATATTGCCTTTTTACCTTGGGATGGGAGCATGGAACATTGTACTTTTCAATCTTAATAGTAACTTCTTGATTTAGGCCAACCAGTGACCAAATGGATTAAAATCACTGAACACTGGTAGTTAGTCATGGGTTCATGCTCACCAATGTGCTGGTGTTTTTTCAGATTATCTTCATGTGTCTACACCTGAATAGTGGCCAGTTTTCCCATAGAAAGTCCTCCTGGAAAGCATTGACCTTGACAGATTGTCCAAGTGTTGTATTGCCTTATCCTAATAAACCAACTTCTTACCTTATTTGTGCACTTTTAGTGAATGTGAAGAGCCTTGCAGGGGCTGGAGCTGAAATATTTATATTACTTAGGAAGAGCAATGTTTTCCTAAGGGGACATTTAGCTAGCTTCTTAAGATGATTGGCAATTGAGGTAAGATAGCAGTTATCTACTTCCTTTCAGGCCCGCTGTAAGCGGGCGTGCAAGGCGTGCACCGCACGTGGGCGGCACGTCCAGGGGGACGACAAATCGAGTGATCGATCACGTAATATTCAAAGTCATTGTCATAATACCCACCCTACTTATAGCATAAGAAATGTCTACGCATGGAGAAAAAATCCAACCGGCGCGCAATTACTATATTCTTATTTATATTATAGCATTAACAGTGCCTCTATTGGCATTTATCAGAATTAAGATGCAATGTGAAACGTCTGTCGGCAGGTTGAACCATCCGGCGACGCCCAAAAGCCAAGTACTCATAGACGTGCTCTATGACAGAAGTTGACAGGACTGGCGAAAATAGGCAATCCCCACAGAGCTTCCTTCTCAATTTGTACTTGTACGCATTCGAACAGTTTTATCGCATACCAAATTGCAATTATTTTGTTAATAATTCTTCCAACATGGGTCTAAGTATAATTAATGATACAGTAGACCCCCCTATAATTACGGTCCCTATAATTACGATTCCTATAAAACTGCGAAAAAATTGCGACGGTATCCGTAAAAACCGGTAAAAAACTCCTATAATTACGTAAAACGTCATCGGGCTACCGAACTACTTTCCCGCCGTCCGTAGCGCCACGCTACGGAGAGATTNAACAAAAGTAAAAATATTAGACTTGGAATAGTAGAAATTAAATAAAAATAAATAAATAATAATAAATAAATGAATGAGTAAATAAATAAATACATTATAAGTATTTATGAATAAAAAAAAAAGTATACAGGAGAATCAAACCCAAGAACTCAAGCGTACGAGTCAGGATCGTTACCACTCAGCCACCAGACACTCAAATGAAAACACGTATAGCTTATATATAAAGGGCTAAATGAATTTTAAGTTCATTTTTCTTGATTATATTTGAGTATTGCACTTTAGTATTTTACAGATAGTACACTCACATGGTGTACTACCTATACACCAAAGATCATCAAAATCTGTTTCCCCAAAGCCGTAGGATCTCCTTGTAAGAGATCTTTAAAAATTTAATATTTTTATGTCGTAATTTAATTTAATCTATAACAACAAAATATAATGACAATCTTTCAGGTTCCTTTAGAGCACTATCACCAATGACAGTGACACATAGTTTATAGGAAAGCTGGAATTAAAGCTAGGACAAAGAAGAAACATTGTACAATCAATTCTCATTAAAGAAAATGGGCAAAAGGCACAAAACAACATTGAAAATTCCAATATTCTAAAATCTATGGGCAAATAATAGACATGAATGCTTGTTTGAATAAAAAAAATACTGAATGATGGTTTTGCTCTTAAAAATTGTGACGTTTTTTACAGGAATGTCTTCAATTCTTGAATCTTGTTAGAACAAAACCATTTTGTAGGAATTTTCCCAATTCTCAAACTGTTAATTTAATTTTAAAATTAAAATTTTATATATAAATATAGAATTGAAAATTCAGTCAAACAAATTCAATCTTTATTATTAAAATATTTTTTAATTTCATCAATCTAACCAATAAAAATATTTTTGGTTTCTGTTTGTTTGTAATTCTAATCAGTGATGGTACCAGATTATTTTGCACCTAGTCAAAGTTTACAAGTGCATCCCTTATTTCACAAGTTGGATATCTTTTAAAATGAAATTTTAAATATAAAAAATAAAAATTATTTTGGCATGATTTATTAATAATACTGTATACAGGGGGGGCGTGACTTGACCGTGAGCGCTGCTGGTGACTTTGTTTCTACACCTCGAAGTGATTCTAGAATTTAGTGTATTTTTCCAATTTTATTATCTGAACTAACCAAAAGTGTTTAATACTAATAAGAAATAACCAAGTTCGAAGAAAATTTAATAAGTATGCAACGATCACCAGTAAAACGTGGTAGACCGCCAACTAATAGAAGCAAACCGGAAAGCAAAAAGACGCAACCAGGTACATCTAATTTCAAGCTCATTACGGACTACAATTTATCAATGGATAAAGAATTACAGGAATTGTCTATGGCAAATAATAGTCCACATACGGATATATCTAAACAAAATCTACAAAGCTCTCCAGGTGAGTCCAATATAATTAATTCATCTACTCCAATAAGTTCGAATGACACTTTAACAGCAGATTTATGGAACAGGATATCTGAACTGATTAATACTTCTAATGATAAACTATCTACACAAATGGAATATATAAAAGAAGAACTGAATTTAATTCACAGTACTATACGGGAAAATAAAATTCAATTTGAAAAAATGGAAAGTTCAATAGATAATCTAAAAATTCAAATTGACAATTTAAAATCTGAAAAGGAACTGATACAGTATAAAATGGATACTCTAATTAATGACTGTCATTATAATAATATAGTATTATACAACTATCCTTCGTCAAAAAGCATTTCCAAACCAGAAATTCTTAAATTCATTAACTTAACATTAAACCTAAATAATGTAACTCAAGATGATATCCTAGATATAATTCAAATAACCAAACCAACCAACCAGATTATAAAACTATCATTTAGTACGAAACAGACTCGTGATCAAATGTATAATGCTTTCATTTCAAAGAAACAACATAAATTAATGGAAGACTGGGATAATATACAGATAGCACCTGATCTTACTAAAGAAACACGTAAAAGAAGAAAACATTTATTGCCAATATATTATGAATTAAGAAACCAAAACCAATCAGTTAAACTACGCAACGACAATTTGCTAATAGACTGCAATAAATTAACTTTTAGTATTAATACAGGAAAATTAGTCTACGTGGATACCTTTCAGCCTTTCTCTGCTTCACCAGAATCATCAAGTTGATATTTACAATAAAATAAAACTCACCAAGAAAAAACTATTAAAAATATACATCCGACTACAGTTTTAAATTGGAATAGTCAAGGCTTAAAGAATAAATTTCTATCAACAAATTACTTTCA
>NW_019384622.1:32957-36236 GCF_000671375.1 Centruroides sculpturatus | reverse complement strand
TACCGTAAGTCTAATACAGTACTGTAATTTTATACATTTCTTGTGAAAGAAACATTTCTTATTCAACGGCGATTAAAATTATTTATATTAATGATGTCTCCAAAGTTCAAGGAAGTTTTCGCAGAAAAATAAGTTATTAGAAATCGGCCGCGGTTTGCTGAGCTGTTCCGCGACGAAAACAATGTTGAGCAATGGCGATGTCGAATGGTGCACACTCGGTATGTAATCCTACAGTTTTTTGTTTATAGCATAGTTTATACGGATTATTTCCAAAAAATATATACGTATTTTGGAAATGTTGAGTCGGATTAGTCTAGAATCGATTAATTTTATGAAAGAAAACCTTTCAATCAGCCGTAGTCCGTAAACTTTACACTGTCGGGCTGTGATTGGAACGACTCGTAAGAAATCGGATTCGTAAAGAATGGAACGTATCTATGATCTTATAGGGGGGGTAGACTGTATTTTAACTTGGTTAGGATTTATATCTGAAGCTTAAAGACGATTCAAGTAGCGAAACAGACATTAACGGTATTGATTTGTTTAATGAAATTAATACTTTCAAGTTGCATTTTTCAGAAAACCAATCTAATGATCTACAAACCCTGTTACAATAACTTTTTACTAATGATTTAATTTCAACATTTCCGAACACAGGAATAGCACTAACTTACATCGCCGGTTTCAGTTGCATTTGGTAAAAGGTCCTTTTCAAAGTTAAAAATTATTTAACTTTTTTGAAACTATTTAAGATCAACAATGCACCAGCAAATACTAAGTAATTTTGCTATAGTTTCAATTGAACATGAAATCTTAGACAACTTGGATACAAGAAAATTGATAGCAGATTTCGCAAACATAAAGGCAAGAAGAGTTGAATTTTTGTAGATAAATATTTATATGGTTTTACGCTTAAGTAAGCAAAAATAGCCCACCAGTGGCCGAGTGGTCTTCGTACCCTAAACACTGGGAGTTCGGTCGTGGGTTTGCGCCGTGATTGGACAGACTGGCTGCTTGGAGTTTTCTGGGTTTTCTCCTTGCCAATAACGGCTAAATAAGAGGCCAGTTTCCCATAAAAGTCCTCCCGGAAGGCATTAGTTCCCCTCGCGTAACATCGCGCCCCAGAGAAGGCTACGGGAAACCACTCTGGGTACTAACTTTCCCTAGTAACGCCTTGGCGTATTTACTAACTACTTACTAATCTGCGCCGGGTGTGGTTGAGGTTGGGAAAACCTGATATGGCGCTATGAGATGAGAAGCAAAAATAACTTAGTAATAATAAATAGTTTTTTTTTGTAAAGTATTTCTTTTCTTTTTTCACATCCTTATGAGACAATTCTAAAGAGCCTTTCTGGCAAGCTCAGCGTAGGTAGTCGTAGTTAAACAGGGGGCGGCATAATCGGTATTGCACACGGGCGATCAAACAGCTAGCGGCGCCCCTGCTTCTTTGAATTTAGTTTCTTGAATATAATTGGTTTAATCCTTCCTGATATACAGCTTTTTTCATCAGAATGAAGTGCTTGCTTCTATAAGCACTAGTGATTACCATGCCCTTTGTCTTTCACATCAACCACCACCATCACAGTCCATCTCTTGCTTGTTCACTCTATCACATCTTTCTAACCAATACTGGCATTTTACTTTCATCTGCATTAACTAGATTGAAAATGTTAGCATTCCTTTAAGTTCACCCACTGTTAAAGATGCATTGATTAATTGAACAGATTAACTATAGTGATCAGTTCATCCTTGCATTATTTCCAACTAATTACAGTAACCATATTATAAAAATATATTAGTAGGCTACACCTTCTGTTTTAATTTTATCTAAATTCAGACTTCAGTATTTAATACAAATAAACTCATTTTTAATAAGTTGTGATTAATATAGGAAAGTTATTTGCAATATAAATTACAATAATTTCAAAAAAATTATTACATGCACCTTAATCTTAGATAATTAAGTATACATTATAATATACATAATTAATGGTATATAATTTAATGTACTGTATATTTAAGCTCAGTAAACAGTACTTTAAACAAGAATTTGTAATTTAAGTTTCATTATAAAACAGTTATTTTTGTTTATTTTATTTCTAGAAATTACATAATGTTTGCAAAATTGTCTTGTAAAATATATAAAGTACAATAATCAAAAAAAATCATTAAAAATATTTTTCCAATTTTTATATTTTGATTTTATGAATGTTCATATAATTAGTTAATAATAATGATAATCTTACATTAAAATTTCTCAAAATTTTAAACATTTATTTTTATAAAAAATTTTTAGTACTATTAATGTTAATTAGAAAGTTTTAGCACAATAATTATTAATCAATTGTACTTATTTAAACATCAAAAGATCACGTAAATAGAAAAAAGTTGTAATGACAACATAATTACAATTTCTATAAACTCTATGAATATTATATGCTCTGTATATCTATTTATTACTATAGAGTTATCGATTGTTTGCAAATATTTTGCAGTAAAATTAGAATATAGAAGCAATTTTTATTTCGTGGATTTTATTTAGTCAATAAATTCTAAATTCTTCCAGATAAATTCCCTCAATCTCAGAGTTTAATGTTAACCTATCTTTATTCCTTATATAAGAAACCCTCAAAAATAAATAATAAATACAGTAACAATTATTATTATATGAACAAGGAAGTAAACAATTTAAAATATTAATGAGAATAAATAATGCAGAATAGAAAAGATAAATTTACTATGAAATTTTTAATAAGAAAAAATTATACATTTACACAAAGTTCATTTCTTTCCTTTTTTTCCTCAATTAAATTATCAATAAAATAATAATTTTTGACAAAATTCTTACAGTAAATAAATCAATGAGTTTTTTTTATATTTTTAATTTAAAAATTTAATTTAATTGTAATTTTCATTTTAAATTAAATATATGTTAATATTAAAAACAGAGTTTCATTAAATTATTTTGAAGATTTTTTCAATAGAAAAGTGTATGCTTTCTTGTAGCAGAATAGCATTCTAAATTAGGTGATTTGTATTTCATTTATAAACTTTCCTCTTTTGAAATCTCTTACATAAAGGAAGCAATTTGCATTTAAATGTATTAGTCTCTTCCTTAGTTTGGTGTTTTTTCAACAACTGCTACTGTTTGAATAGATCATAACATACTCAAGTAATATTGAAAACGAAAATTTTTAAATTTTTAAAAAATTTAGATAATTGTGTAGATTTCTATTAATGATCATATTATTATTATTTATTATTATAATTTCTCTATAA
>NW_019384622.1:19710-32904 GCF_000671375.1 Centruroides sculpturatus | reverse complement strand
GTGTTAATTAAATTCAAGAAATATATATATATATATATAACATGCCAGTAAATTATAATTGCTTTTCATAAACTATCAATATTTGAATATAATCTCAATTACTTGTATTTAAAAATTTTTTAACTTTTTTTTGAAATTTGGAAAATCTTACAAATTATTTCATATATACTTATGTGTAAAAATTAATTAAAATGTTGTTTTAAAAATGTGAGCATTGTGTAAATGTCATTGTTTTTGCTAGGCTTCCTTACACTTAAAATAATTACTTCAGAAACCATTATCTAACATCTCTACTAAATAGCTTAACTTGCTTATCATCAGAGATAAAAGTTAAGAAAAAGTTAATTACTTTTTAAAAGCAGAATTTCATTTATAAAATTCAATTTAGAAGAAAAGATGTGGTAAAAATAATATAATTTTTTTAAAAGTTTCAATATATGTATATTTTATATTTGAATTCTGTCACAATTAATTATGTTAATTGTGAATTTGTAAATAATTTATTATAATTTAAAGAATTTTTAATTACTATAAAAATTCATAAATGATTTATTTTAAAAATTAATACCAGTGTTTCAGAACACCATAAATAGAAACCAAAAACAAGAAAAAATTTTAAAATATGAAAAATTAGAAATTTAATATAAAACTATAAACCAAATCTAATTTAGTATCAGAATTTTGTCAACACATTCTTCTACAATATATTGAATTATATAACTATAACAATTAAAAAAACAAGAGATAATTAGATACAATCTAATGAAGAATTTAGATGGCATTAAGTTAACAAAGAAGTAAATGACTGAAACAAAATCCGAAAACTGTAACTAAAAATAAACTTCTCATGAAATGTAAAGAATTGCAACTGAATATTTCAAGTTTATTTTGCCAAAATTATAAAGGAAAATAATCAAATGGTAATATATATTTGATCTTATTGATAAATAGGCATACGTTAAAAAAAATAAAACTTATTTTTAATAAACTTTATCTTTTTTTTAAGCGTTGTATTAATGAATCTTCTCGAAAGATACTGGGATGCTTCAATTCCACGACATGCAGGATGTGTATTTCTACTCTGCCAGTGACAGAAATACATTTAAAATATGGAAAAAGTAAGAAAGACTTTATTATAGGAACAGCTTTTAGAATAAAGTCTTCCGATGGCAATCGGAAAAAATCCGGGACAGTCCCGGAAGAGACAGACATTTAGCAATCCTATATACGGAACAAAAATATTAATATATTAATAAGCAGTAAGATGAGGCTTCTAAAGATGAGACCCCTGGCCAATCTTTATGCATACCCACGAGTTAAAAGGACATCCAGTTGGACTGCATTATGTCAGTTTTTAAAGTATAACGCCAATATTACACGTTACGTGATAATGTATAAAGTCTACGATTTTATTATTAGATTACGAATGGGCCAAGACCAGCTATTGAAAAGCATATTTGTGCATGTCTGAGATATCTAAAGGCTCTGATAAAAGCTAAATGTCTACTTTAGTATAGGGCCGTCGAGAGTTGAGTTTGTGCTGGGCTCGGGAATAAAGCGGGCTCCTTTAGCTATCTTTATTTTTGGTTTTTTTAACAAATGAAATACATAGAACGTTTAGTAATAAAAAAAATTTTAGATGATATTATTTTTTAGTAAAACTAACAGTAATTTTATAGGAGTAGAAATCACTACAGCCTCTACGTTTTCTCCGATCCCTGGGAAAAATCCCCTCTCCGCAGCCTTAGTAAAGTGCTACCAAAGTAAATATCTAAGTTAGCATTATTCATAAATTTAAATATCATTATTAGAAAATCATAAATAGTTATCTTGCTTTGTTTTTCATACGCATTTTCCTTATGAGAATGTTTTTATTATTTCTCGTTCCTTAATTAGTCTATTTCTTGTATGTTTTAAAATTAAATTATATGAAATCCATCATGCACATTCTCGAATTTAGGTTATTATTATTATTATTTAAATATATATTCTTTAAAATTTCCTCTCACTATGAAATATATTAAAATGAAAAGAATATGGATGAGAAAAATCCCTATTCTATATTCTGCATTTTATTATATTTCATATTTTAATATTTTATATTTCAAAAGTTTCTCTTGTGTTACATTTATTTCAATTCGGTATCTAAATATCTCTAGTTTCATTAATATGAATAGAAGAATTGCAAGCAGTTTAATTGACTTAATACTATATAAATGGCTCTTGCTTTAAAGATATGAAGGTTAGCATTAATTTGATTGAGTATTTCGGGTGGAGATTTCATAAATAATGTTACAAAAATTATTAATAGTGTTTGAAAGAAAATTTTGTAGCCTATAAGAAAATTTATAATGGTTTGTTTTGAACTTCTAGTTTCGGAGAGTGGTTTTCCCAATTTCAATTAGTTTCAACGAATAAATATTTAAAAGTACTGTATTTTCATTTTAAAGTTATTGATTTCTATGGTTTATTCGTTTCCTTTCTATAGTATGACTTAATATATTCTTATTTCCATTATTTAAATATATTTCTTTATGTACTGTACAGTTGGAACAGTACGAATTGAAAATTGATCTACGTTTCAAGACGTAAAAATTTTGTAATAAATAAAAAAAGATTGCAAACTTTGAGTTATCATAAATTCATTAATTTTAAATCTAATGTAAAAAATAGGATTTTGTAAAATATAAATTATTTAAATTAATCTTAGTGTTGATGTTAATATTTCTATGATCAAGTACAATTAATATATTTTCTATATATTACAGATTACATATATTTTTTAATCTTATTATACACAGGGTGTATCTGAACCTGGCAGAAAATTTGCATACACTAAAATAAATAAAACATTTCTAGTAATTATGGGTCTTAAAAGCAATCAAACGTCTGCAGGCTTTGTTAAAAGGTTCAGTCTGTGTACAGGGTGTTAGTAGATGCATCTACTGACATCCTGCATACAGCGGCGCCCGCAGAGTTTAGAAAAGGAAGGCACAAACTACAAAAAAAAAAAAAAAAGAGCATCGTACCTACATTATGCAAGAAGATACCCCTTGATTAACGCAGTTAATTAATCTCTGGATGATAACGCTTATATAAAATCGTGTTAATTAAATTCAGTGGTACTGGTACCTCACAATCACGACCCGCTAGAACAAATTTTCGGTTAATAACAAATAGTTTTATTTTAATTTTGTCATCAGTAAAAAAAGATTTCTGTGATAAAAATGAGTAACTAATTTAAAAATAAAACGGAATCTTAGAGCTCCCTTCGGGATTAAGAAAAAGGCAACACGACGACAAAAGGGGAGCACCTGGCCCAAGTGTCCCAATGTACTGGCGCTCGTGTCTGCATATATATAAATTTATAACCTATATAATGTATCAATATATGATAAAATATATATTTTAGATACATTTATACACACACTTATAAAATGTTTATTATTGTCACAAAAAGAAAAATAAATGCTTTATCTTTTATGATTCTTTACTTAAATTTTTACACCTTTACATGACAAGTTTATTCTTACAAAATAAATATATTATGAAAATGGATTTCACCATCAAATAGTCTAAATTATTTTTGTTACTAAATTCTATTTTATTTTTCTCTTTAACTACTGATTATCAAATTGCAAATACTAGGTCGGGTATTGATAGTAATCCTAAAATTGATTTTATCATCATCAATATATTATCTATTCTTACGGTAACAGTATTAGATTCGATATCTAAAATTTTGCCTAGGAGCACCTTTTATGAGCCTAAAACCTATACAAATACACAAATGTCTAAAAAAATAAGCATAATCATCCAACTCGTAGATAGGAGTCCAGGTAGTAATAGCCTACAAGATGATTCTCATCGGATTAGAATCAAGTGAGAACGGGAACCTGATACAGTGCCACGAACATCGTAGAAACTGCAGTATTATGGTCTAGAATGGTATTGTGCTTAATGGCTGCATGATTCCCATGTTTCTGCAAGGAGTGTCATTACCAGGGCTGTGGAGTCGCGTAAAAATCTACCGACTCCAACTCCGACTTCGACTTTTCCTTACCAATCCGACTCCGGCTAAAACACCAAAACTCCACGACTCCGACTCCGACTCCACAGCCCTGGTCATTACAGAAGATATTAGTCGCATAGAACGGCTAGCAGAATCTCCGGACCTACTGTAACTCCCATAGAATGTATGGGATACTTGAGGGAAAGGAGTTGTATCTCGTCAGTCTCCATCAAGAACATTCCAGAAACTTCAAGATTCTCCCGAACAGCTGATAAACAATATTATAACCAGCACGAGCAATCATTGTGCAGCATGTGTGCGTGCAAGTGGCAGCCACCCGCAATATTAACCATTTTCTGTGTAAAAAGATTTAGTAGTTTTTCTTGTTTTTGGTTTGACGTAAATTAGATTAAATTTTTGCTTTTCAATTTTTATACAAAAACAAAAAAAAAGAAAATTAATATAATGTTCTGCTTGCATGTTAAGTTTTATGATGATCTGATCATTAGTTCCTGAGATAATGATGTTACTGGAGTCAAATTGATGTTGGGCCCACCAGTGTGAGTGTATAAAACACTAAACACTGGTGGTCGATCGCGGATTCGCACTTTAACCGATACCAACGGACTGGCCACATGGAGTTTTTTTCATGTCTAACACCTTAATACGGGTCAGTTTCCCGTGGAAAGTCATCCCAGGAGGTATTGCTACTTGGCAGATCGCCCATGTGTTGCATGCGTGCGTCCTTATACTAATGTTCCCAACCCATGTGCTGCGAGAGTGCCTCGGGTGTGTTGCGGAAATATTAAATATTTTGAATAATAGAATTTTGAATAGGCTTTTTTAAAATTTCATTTATCTTTCATCTTTTTACCGTCGGCCGACCGAAGGAAGGAGGAGGTATTCATTAAAATGCCGATTGTTGCAAAAATTTGCGGCATCAGCATACCTCTCGCAAAGCGTCTATGCGTATGCTGATGTATCAACTCTTTGAAGCGTTTGTAAACGGTGCGACTTGCCAGCTTAAGGACCAACAACAGTTAAATCAACAGTAATTCACATTAAATTTTAAACATGTTCATTTTAAAAATTATGGTGTGTGGCAAGAGTCTTATTATTAAATTCAGTTTGTCGCTAATCCAAGAAGGGAAACGCTGCCTTACACATCAAACCAAATCAAACAAATTGATGGTTACGCTTACTTTTTGGACACGATTGTACGGTACATATTTGACGCTACTCGGATCGTGATCTAGTATTAGGAATCCGATACTATCTACGATCTAGACTTTGTACGATATTAATTTAAGTATCGTGTGATACGCTTCGCACTATGTAAACTTTGTATAAGAGCCTGACAAATCCATTCTTGCATAGGACATCACACAGCCTAAAACTACTATGGTACTTTTCTAGTTTTGAGGTACAAAATAAATAGTTTGTTGCGTCTATCATATATCAAAAACATTTGAACGGTCTCAAAAATTCGCTACATTCATATTAAGACAATGAATTTCATAGGATCCCAAATTGAAAATAAAAATAAGATTAGATTATTAACATTTATTTATAGCACATTCAGAGATTCAAATAAAACTACTATGATTTACCGTAACAATTATATATCAATACAATTATTTACTAATAAGGTAAATGTTTTCTTATCACTTTTGAATTACTCATTTTTTATTCCTCAATAGTTGATAATCCAACAATTCGGGTATTAATTAACTATAAAATTTTATAGTAAATAAAGTTTCTGTCAACAGAACAAATTATTTTTATTTAATGTAAACGTTTTCAATGACAAAAGCTCTTATTTGGTGACTACTGCATGAAGTATATGGATGAATTAAATGATATTAATACCAAATTATTTTGTACAAAAGCAAAAATTACAAGTAACGATCAATTAATTCAAACTGAATGTTCTTTTCCTTAATGTTTCATTTTTTGTGTTCTGAACTTTCACATGTTCTACAGCAAGCTCGTGTTTAAAAAATTATAGTGTTATCTCTCACCAGTGGGTCCTGTCATAAGGTGCAAAGGCATTTGGTCACATTACGGGAGCTTCACAAACATTTGTTACAAATTATTCATTCTATTCTTTCTTGCGTATCAAGAATCTTTTATTTTTTGACAAATTTTATTATTTAGAAAAATAATGAAATTTTTAACTCTGCTTTTCTTTATCTTTTTAGTATCTGGGGGCGTCAAAAAAGGTAACTGACCTTCTATTGATCTGTAAGAGAACTTGTTTATTTTATAAAAATTCGAAAAAATATTTAAAATTAATACAAATACGAAAACTTAATGGTTATGCCGTATTCGAAAATTAATAAAAACGTTTGCTTTATGTAAAAAAAAAAAAGAATCATTTTCTTCAAAATTAGTCGTATCATTATTTATTATTGCCCCAGAATATTTTGTTTTTTTTAATGTAGATTTTAATAATTTTCTAAAATATGATATAAAAATAAATATGATTCGTTGATTGAAATTCCTTATAAAGAATAAATAAGCATGGATATGATTTATGCAAAAATCTTAGCATGATAAATGATTGAACCAGAATATTATACAGTACGTGAGTACATGAAAAATAAGTTAAAAATTTTTAAATTAAATATTTTGTTCGCTCACTGCCAGCCAAAAAACTACATTTGATATTAAAACACATCACTCTTAAATATTAAATTCTTCGCATCTTAGTTAATTTTTATATTTCAGCAACTATTAAGAGAAATTACTCTCCAATTTGAATTGATTGAGAACCAACTTATTCAAGAAAAGAAAGGCGGAAATTTCCTAAATAGATAAACATATCTTCATTCTATCTGATTTAAAAACGGACATCTTCAGCAGTTTAGAAAAGGTAGTAGGATATTAATTTCCACAATAGCATATGATGAAGACTGCTTTAGATAGTGAGTAGATGCTCTTAAAACGAATTAAAATTTTGCAAATGATTTGAAGACGTATACTGAATTTATTTTTCATATTCGAATAAATAAAAATATTTAAAAAAATAGTAGTTCAGCAAGAAAAATATTTGACTAAAGTCCACGTACAGAACTAAATATAAAATATCGTGCACAGGATTTTTAAAAAGGCGGTGTTTAAAAAAGCGAATTATCTTTTTACAGCGTAGTCTATATATTTTTATTATATATAGAGTGGCATAATACAGACTAGTGAACGATTACAAAATAAATATGAGTTATATATATAACATACTATTTAATTTTTACTTTATTAAATTTTTTATTTATTTTCTAACGGGAGGAGTTAAAGCCCAAAACCCCTCCGTGTGTTGGGCTGCAGTTTTCAAATTGCAGACGTATAGGGCCTACATTCCCACTGGAGTCTGATTGTCTGTCCTTTAATCTCGAGTTAGATAGATGAAAGTCGAGACCAGAAAATAGAAAGCTTAGAGGCAAGATGCCCGGATTAACTGTATACTAACTTCCGGTTTGGACCGGAAGTCACGTTATTTCAATTCAAAAATTTTCTCCAGAACGGAGTTAGATAGATGGCTGGCATAACTCTATTGTTAACAGGAAAAGTGTGATGTACAGGGGCACGGCAGTACTAAAATCGAGATTATTGTATATATTTTAAATTAAACAAATTAAAAATATGATTAAAAATTACAGCCCAGCGTTGTGGTGATGTCACAATAAATAATTGCGTGTAAAATATTGAGATTTGAAGATTCTATGTGGAAAATTAACTTGTAAAATAGGAATTCGAATCAATCATCAAGAGCAAATCATATCAAAATTATGGAATTTTTATGCGTAATTCTCGTACTGTATCGGAAATAAAAGTGTTAATTTAGCATTTATTTTCACAATTTTTAAATAAAATTTTCTAGAAATTCCAAGATACTTTAGTCGAATGATTTTCTAAATTTAATTTTTGAGATATTGTTTTATTAATTAATTTTTCCTATTAATTGAGATAATTATTTGAATTAATAGAATTAAACCATAATTCAGAGTCTGTTCAGCGGGATCAATACTTATAATCAGCAACAGCATCTTATAAAATTTCTTCTATTTAAATACAAAAATTTCTAATATCGATAACATTTTAATATGCACATAATAAGCAAAAATACTTCATATAAAATAAAATTCATCATTAATATTTTTTAAAACAATAAGCTAACTTTATCATTTTTAATGATGTACTGATTTAATCTATAGATATACACTTAAAATCAGATAACTTTAATTACCTAACAACATTTAAATTACAAACCTCAGAAGAAAAAACTAGATAAAGCAAACTTATGGATAAATTTTAATTAATCCTGCAACATTCATAAAATTTATTATTCTAGCTAATTTGGCTTTTTAAAATCTTGAGAATACCAAAGGGTGGATATATATTTTTAATTAGGTGGCTTTATTTTTTATTATGTCAATAAGCATTTTCAGGCCTCAGTGCTGGGTGACTTTTCCTACATAATTTACAATGTTTTAATAGTCAAACTATGGAATATTTGAATTTAATAAATGTCTGATAATTTTAAAATTAATGGAAAAGTTTTTATAATTATAAACAATTCTGACATAACAATGCAATCTATATGAAATATTTTCTAAGAAATGTTACAGTAATAACTCTAGAATTAAATATGAAAATTATTTGCTAATTAAAAATAAAGGTTGTTAGATAAAAGACTAAAGAATTTTCATAGAAATGTAAATAAAATCTTAATTCTTGGATTTTTTCTTGCTAACTGTGCTTCCAGCAACAATTTGCAATGTATAAACATTTTTACAATTTAAATGTAATCATAAATGTAATAAAATAGAAATTTTTAAATAAAATAGTTGTTTAATTTGAATCTACTATGAAATATTTTCTAAGAAATGTTACAGTAATAACTCTAGAATTAAATATGAAAATTATTTGCTAATTAAAAATAAAGGTTATTAGATAAAAGACTAAAGAATTTTCATAGAAATGTAAATATAATCTTAATTCTTGGATTTTTTCTTGCTAACTGTGCTTCCAGCAACAATTTGCAATGTATAAACATTTTATTCAATTTAAATGTAATCATAAATGTAATAAAATAGAAATTTTTAAATAAAATAGTTGTTTAATTTGAATCTACTATAAATATACCGTGTAATTATTTCTTTGAATTAAAAAGTTGAACTCTAATTAGATTTCCTAATTGGATCTATCAAATTTTTCAGAAGGTTAAAATCACTCAATGATGTAAAAGCTATAACATGGAGCTTGGATTCTTTTAAAAACTAATGCAAATTATGTAAATATTTTATATTAATTTTATAATAATTTTCAATTTTTTAGGGTCTGATTAATTAAGATGCAACTGTCAATTGAGTCTAATTAGTTTCGCTTTATTTCTTTTATACATAATAAACAATGTAAGGTTTGGATTCAGAATGAAACAGAAAATCCATGCAAATCTACCACCGATGGAAATTTCAATGGCTTTCATCTCGTCCTGCCACAGGTAACAAATTGATTGATTAGTTAACGCAATGCAACACACGTTAAAGCTACCCCAATTACATCCATTGCAGGAGGATTTGACACACAATGGAATTGGTCAGCATGGACGAGAGATGTCTCAACTCAAATTATTCATGATAAATTATAAGGATATGAATTGAATTTGAACCGAGAGCCTCCTTTTTTTAAACTCTTTTTGCTTTGTGGGCACTTTTTGATTCCTTATAGTAGTAAATTGATATATTTCACAGTCATTTGGATGACCTAGGAATATGGAAGAACCATATATTTTTGTAAAAAGCTGGCATATTTTATTTATCTCAAATTTTTTTTAGCATTAGATCAAAGCAAATTACCGTTTCAGATAAATAAATATATTTTATTAAATCAGTTATTTATTTTCTTTTAAAATTATGATGATGAATCCCAAAATTTATCTTAATCCAATTATAATGTTTAAGTCTACAATAAATTTAAACCTAACTGTTATTTTTCTACAGACTTTATTATCATCTATTTTATATACCTAAATATACTCTAAACAATAAGTTTATAGTAACATTACAACAGTCTATAAATTGTCATTTGGAAATAGTTAATTAGTGATTATTAAATTCACAGAATGGGATTTAATTCTAATCTGTGATTAGATTTGTCTCTTAAATTAGTGGTATAGAATATATTTTATTTTTCTTTGATGCAGTTCTATTTTTTTAATAATCTATAAATGTGATTAATTTATTAGATTTATTTATAGATTACATGCCTAATTTAAATTACTATTTTTTTTTAACTAAAGATTAATGGCTGAAAATAAAGATTAAAATTACTTGGAGTATGTTTTCTTTTGTCAAAATTGGAAATAATATTTTAAAATTTGCTATATAAAACAAAGTTCAGTATTTGTTTTATTGTTTTACAACTTAAATTAAAATACTTTAAATTACCTTGATAAATAATAATTAAAATTTATATAAAATTGGCCATTATTTACAGATGGATAAATCCATAAAATTCAACATAAAAAAATTATAAGATTACATAAAGGAACAGTTTTTCAGGAAAAGGAGCATTTTTAAGTTATGGCTAAGTCAAGGATTATTAAGGGATTCATAAAGAAATTTTGAAAAGCAATTAAATTTAAATTAATTCTATGACTAATAATTGAAATAATTAATTTTTCCAATTTTTATCAATATTTTATTCTCATTAAAAACTTTTATAAGCAACTTAAATCAGTGAAAATTGAAGAGGTGTCAGCATGGACGAGAGATGTCTCAACTCAAATTATTCATGATAAATTATAAGGATATGAATTGAATTTGAACCATGCATATTATAAGAAAATTGATTAAATCAAAATTTTATTATTTTATATTTTATTGATTATGGTTCATTGCCTGTTTAAATTTTTAAAATTAAAATCAGATATGGATAGATCTGTGCTTCACAAAGAATAATTCTAATTTTAGGCTTATAAACTTCTTTGACTAAAACACTGAATTAATATTATTGGCTTGTTTATAAAATAAATATTTTATAAATCATAACAGATTTGCCTGAGATTTTATTCACCTGATATAGAATTAATTTTATAAAACAAACATATCCAAAAGTCCGGTCTAAATATAAACCAATATGTAACTGAGAATATACTTCATTTTTATTTTTCCTATTTTTTTTATTGATAAACAATCTACATAAATAACATTTTTAATAAAATAAAAGTTATATGAAAGTTTCTTTTATCAAATGAGTCAATATGCTGAGGTGTTAGTTGATAGGATTTGATTTACAAACTGAAAGAAAATCTATAAATTAATCTTCTAAAAGCCTATTTTTATGTGTATTGGATTAAACTCAGGTAAAATGTTTTGCTTGCTGTAAATTGCTGTAAATATATACACAAAGTTAATACTTTGTCATGCTTATTAGCACCATTTTATTCTCAAAAATAAAATCTAAAAATGTTATATTTGTTTTTAATTTATCTCCTTTAAAACCTCTCTCATTAAATTAAAACTAATACCTTACATCTTTAAATATTTCTTAGGTAATTCTATAAACAACAGAAATATCTAAAACTTTTGCTATCCCATAATAAAATATCTCATATTTTATTTATGAAGAACTTATAAATAAAATATCTATTTTCCCTATGTTAATCATTCAATCATTTTTTCTTCTTTTTTATTTTAAAATTAAATTGTTTATATAAACATGTGTAGTGAAATTCTACAAACAAAAAGCCTTGGAGACTACCTGCCATAATCCAATTATGTTAATTATTCCATATATTATTTTGTAAGAGCAAATGTTTGTATGAATAAATGAAACAGAGATGATGACTGCTATCATTTCTGATCAAATTTCTTTTATCACCTTGGCTACACATTCCCTGATATTATTCTATATGAAAGAAATAACTCTCATAATTTAGATTTATCATGGTACAGAACTATTTATCATTTTAAAAAAATGGTAATCTGAATTATTTATTATATATTCATAATGCAGTCNAAAAGTCCGGTCTAAATATAAACCAATATGTAACTGAGAATATACTTCATTTTTATTTTTCCTATTTTTTTTATTGATAAACAATCTACATAAATAACATTTTTAATAAAATAAAAGTTATATGAAAGTTTCTTTTATCAAATGAGTCAATATGCTGAGGTGTTAGTTGATAGGATTTGATTTACAAACTGAAAGAAAATCTATAAATTAATCTTCTAAAAGCCTATTTTTATGTGTATTGGATTAAACTCAGGTAAAATGTTTTGCTTGCTGTAAATTGCTGTAAATATATACACAAAGCTAATACTTTGTCATGCTTATTAGCACCATTTTATTCTCAAAAATAAAATCTAAAAATGTTATATTTGTTTTTAATTTATCTCCTTTAAAACCTCTCTCATTAAATTAAAACTAATACCTTACATCTTTAAATATTTCTTAGGTAATTCTATAAACAACAGAAATATCTAAAACTTTTGCTATCCCATAATAAAATATCTCATATTTTATTTATGAAGTACTTATAAATAAAATATCTCTTTTCCCTATGTTAATCATTCAATCATTTTTTCTTCTTTTTTTATTTTAAAATTAAATTGTTTATATAAACATGTGTAGTGAAATTCTACAAACAAAAAGCCTTGGAGACTACCTGCCATAATCCAATTATGTTAATTATTCCATATATTATTTTGTAAGAGCAAATGTTTGTATGAATAAATGAAACAGAGATGATGACTGCTATCATTTCTGATCAAATTTCTTTTATCACCTTGGCTACACATTCCCTGATATTATTCTATATGAAAGAAATAACTCTCATAATTTAGATTTATCATGGTACAGAACTATTTATCATTTTAAAAAAATGGTAATCTGAATTATTTATTATATATTCATAATGCAGTCTGTATTTTTTTGAACTATATAATATTCTATAATTAAATTTAGTTTATATTTTATTTATGAATAATAACGTTATCCGTCTCTTATAAAAAAATAATAAATTAAATATTTTGTCATTTATCATAATAAATATTAGTAGTTTAGAGTATTACCTGATAAATGTTATTTGGCAGTAACTCAAATTTTTATTTTTTCTTTTATAGAAAACACCATGAAAATAAAATAATCATGAATTATTAATTTAAAAATTAAATATA
>NW_019384622.1:10977-19452 GCF_000671375.1 Centruroides sculpturatus | reverse complement strand
TCTAACTTGCATTATCATAAGTTATAGCATTTATACTTTATAACTATGTGTATTTTAAAAACGTTTTATTTAACTTATATTATATCAAAATTATGAGTTGGAAGGTTATTCAGTTACTTTTACGGTGTATGTTAAATTGCTTTATAGCAGTGTAATTCCGCTTTTATAAACTTTGCTTTATATACAGGATAGATATTTCGCTATACTTTACTTAAAAATGTGCTTTTATTCGATTTTATAATAAGAAAAATTCAAGAAATTAAAAATTTTAGATTATATTTTTAATATATTACCGGTATTATCACTTCCAATCCTGGCAGGAGTACCAAGATCTATAAGTTTCGGTGGCGATTTGTCAGCAGTACTCAATCTTCGGCTCCTTGGTAGAGTGGGTTCATCTTTAGTCTCCGAGTGGTTCAACATAAGCATCGGAATCGTCTCTTCGCGGTTTCCTGTTAAAGAGGCAGATTCTTAAGCGAACGCGTAAAACTCGTTTATAACACCCCCATCAATGGTATCACTTTTAAGTAAATTTTATCACAAGTCGCTCCAATTACGCGCTTGATCCATGTTCGATCATTATCATTTTCTAATTTGATTTTGAATTTAAAAACATGTTTATATATAATAAAAAAAAATTCCGCATATAATTCTTTACGCGAGTTTTATTATTATTAATTTTAAATTTATCCTCGTCTAAACTTAACACGAGTTTATTTAATTTATAGAAAATGCTGATTAAGAGTGAATTAGCCATAAATTTTATCTTCATCATACGAGATGGACAACAGAAAAAAAAATTGAGCAGAAGGTTATAAGGGATAGTAAAATTTATAGAATACTTTTTCGACAATGTAACTTCAACTTATAATAATGAATAGGAAAGAATCCCTTCTACTGAGTATATTACGTAAATGATGCTTGACCTTTGGGAGCCATAAACTGATGTCTTTCTTAGCAATAAAAACAAGTTTACGTTTTGAAAAAGTTCGATTATGACTCAGTAATGCCAGGAACGACGACGTCCTTCCTAAACAATAATAATCACGTATTTTAATTATTTATTTTTTAAGTCTATAATAGGTTTTTCGGTTTGATTTTTTTCTCGTTCAAATTTAAACTTTGGGTTGGAGACGAATGCCGATCTTTTATCACATTTTCGAATAAAAGTTTCAGTCGACAACCATCTAGAAAAGTTTGAAAGTAGAGTCTTCGAATTCCATTCTTAAATCATGCCGTGATATAAAGCATTCCACATGGCGACATTAATCTTGTGCACGCAAACCCTCTAAGGATAATCGATAATATTGTTTTAAAAAATTCATCAGGTTATTTAATGTATTAAAATAATATTTCATTAATAACGAATGAAAAAATAAATTATTTTCTTGGCTTTTTTTATTGCCTAGTTTATTCTATTGTAGTGTAAAGAATGAAAATTAAATTTTGCAACACGAGAGTTTTTTTAATATATTTTTTGATATAATCCCAGAACTATTATCCATAAAAAGGAGACATTCGGACCAAGAAGTGTGATAAAGCGACCAATCCCTTCTATATCAGTGTCACGTCCAGAGAGCTATTTGTAGAAAGGCTTAGAAATGACATGGCTGCGAGAATCGATAGACTTAGAATCTGTCTTTCACGGCCAGCTGGTCACATATCGTTGAATTCACACTCTCCCAGCTAAACTTTCCTGTATATCCTAAGCTACGAATTATATTCTCTCCTAAATCCAATTTATCAAAACTAGAAAATGATTTTAGTATGTATCTCGCTTAACAGATGGCGTTACTAGTTACGAGACTTCGGAAACTAATCGATGCTATTCAAAAAATATACATTGGCATCCGAGCGTAACGTACGGTTGATAATAATAAAAACCGGAAAAACCCAAGAATGACTGACACACAACAGCTGTCGTGGAATCGAGTTCAAGCTGATTATTGATTTATCTCGTTTAAGATGTTTCTTCAAAGTGCCAAAAGGTGTCAAGATTAAGTACACCAACAGTCCGAACCATTCTTCAAATTTCAATAATAGAAGCCATTCTGTTAGCTTATTCACTACAAGAATAGAATATATATATATATATATAATAATAGAAGCTGTTGCCTGTAAACAGAGAAATAAAAAAATCCTACGAGTGGGTAATAGCGAAAAGAGAGTATATTTTTCCTTTCTTGCTTGCGACATATACAATATTTTGAATTGTTAAACGGAATAGAATGTTAATAGGATGTTTTTAGATTTTCTAGAAGTGAAACAAAAATAAAAACGAAGAGAAAGACAATTAAAACCAAACGCAGACGTTACTCGTGTTTATACAAAGAATGGCTCGCAGCTAAAACACGCTGACATTTCTTTTAAATCAAGTAAATACTTTTAAATATTGTTTCCTAATTTATTGCAAGATGTTGAATAACTAAAGCATTTTTATCTCGATGTATTTTTTTATTTTTATTTTTTTATTTTTATATATTAGTATTTGTTTTTGTTTGAAGCTAAGCAAAAATATAGCGAAAATGATGGCTTTCAAATCTTTATCGATGCACTTTGCAAACAAACTTATTCTCCTAATCGGGGGATTAAAATGAGATGTTAAGGCAATTTTGGGGATTAGAATAATGGAACCAAGATTTAATTCTAACCTAACTATGAGATACAACAACAATAAATTTGCGAAAGTGTTGATTTACGAACAATCCCCGAAACAACAATTATAGATTACGTGCTAAATTTATTCTAGAAATTTTATTTCTTCCATAATTTTTCTTTTGCGTCATTAAAATTAAAATAGTTTAGTTAAAATAAATATCGCGAATTTCTCCTAATGTGGCATGCTTTAATTTCGATTTGCTGCTAAACGATCTCATTTATATTCATCTTCATCACATTCAACCTTAGGAATTCTCATTAATACAAACGTGCGTTTCGTGAGTCAATGGTCCATTTTGCATTCTTGCATTATGTAGGAAATTCGATGCATAGATAAGTTCGTTCAAATATAATATTTCAGAAGTAATTTCATTATTTAATACGTAGAAAATGTAACAAAACATTCATTTAAACCATGATATACATATATATAAATTAATTCTAATTTTTTTTTGTTTTGTTTAAATATGATCTGTATTCATAATAAGATTAGCATCTACTAACTATTATTAAAGCTTAAATTCGTCCTGTCACACATATATCTTTTTCGTAAATTTTCCATTTGAAGTTTTCGAAAATTCATTTAAAATTTATCAAACTTGCACCTGTCTCTCGTTTAAGAGATTAATGCCAGTAGACAATTTTCATATAATATTCTTTCGAGTTATTAAGAGTAGGAAGCAAAGCTTCGATTCCACTTGACTTTAGATTTTAAAATGTTGAAAAGAATTAGTTTTTCGTAAGTAGAGTGTTATTTACTGTTGATAAAAATTGTTTTGATGATTATGGTCTTGTGTTGGTTAATAATTAGTATATACCTGTACGTCATTATGAAAATAAAAACAATTATTATTGAGAAAGATAGAATAGAAACTTTAAATAAGAATACAAAATCAAAGCAAAGAAAATGTAAAAATGATCGAACTTACAAAGCTTATCTTTGTTAAGTTTAATAGAAAAAAAATCAACCCTTTGAAACTAAAATATATATATAAAAAGATAACTTAATAAGAAAAAAAAGCTTATTAATTATAAGCATTATGTTTTAGCCTTTACTAAAAAAAACCAAAGAAAATAATGAAAATAATATATACTATAGGCCTATATTGTAATTTAAATAAACATCGACAGGTTTGCCTTAGATGAAACAATTCAAATATGGAGCCTAGTTTTATAAAAACTGTATACATTTTCAAGCTTGTTCTCTATTGGCTCTCAAGAATTGAACTGCTTTAAATAAGACTGTCCTGGAATGTTGAGTATAAGCATATGTCTTTCCAGCACGTCGCGAAATACTCTATGGATGACAGACATATTCTACATATATGTATATGTACTTTTATTTTGAAATTCAACAGTTTCCAAGATGGTAAGAGACAACAAAATTGAAACATTTCACAACTTCACTCACCCATTTTCGGTCCCAAGATATCCTTTGGGTGATTCTGTTTGAGGGCATTCACTCTTCTTCCCTGTGGATTATCCGCATTGGGATTAGGCGCTCTAACCACCCGTGGACCACGGGGTTGTTCGACTGGCAAAACTCTCCTCCTCTTCTTGGGCAACTTGGCGCGCGCTTGGGTGTGGGAATAGAACATGGCAAAATTTGATACGATAACTGGAACAGGTAGGGCTATTGTCAAAACACCTGCCAATGCACATAAGGCACCGACGAACATCCCAGCATAAGTTTTAGGCGCCATGTCTCCGTATCCTACAGTTGTCATCGTGACTAAGGCCCACCATAATCCTAAAGGAATACTATTGAAGTCGTTGTTAGGATTTGACTGTATTCTCTCGGCGTAGTATACCAAACTAGCGAAGATAACTATACCCAATACCAAGAAGAAAACTAATAAAATCAGTTCACCAGCGCTGGCTTTAAATGTCTGTATGAGTATTTTAAGTCCCGCAGAATGTCTTGTCAACTTAAACAACCTCATTATTCTTATTATACTAAAGAATTCCAAAATGTCAGCATTTTCTAGATGGGAAGCAAATCTCTGCAGTGCCAAGTCAATGTAGAACGATAGGGTTGCTGTAAAATCTATGATATTTACAGCTCCTCTGGCAAATTCTAATTTTCTGGGACAAGCAATAAATCTTATGGAAATTTCAAAGGTAAACCAAGCATTACATATACACTCGATGTAGAAAAAAGCCTCGTGTGGATTAGTTTGCGTTTTATCAAGTGTCCAAGCTTCAGTTTGCTCTGTTGTTTTCACCGTAATGTTACGTATAAGAGGAACTCTCATGTTTGGATGGGTCTTGAGACAAAACGACAGAATTGATACACAGATGAAAAATACCGATATTACTCCAATAATCTGAAAAAGAAAATTATCATATTTTGAAAATGGCATTATAATTTGGAAGAATTACCTCCAATGTTAGGCGATTAGGCGATTTATTTTAATATAGCCTATGGTATATTAAAATACTATATTATAGATTAGTGCACCAATGTAACTGCCAATAAATACCTTAAAAGCTACAAGATATTTATAAATAAATAAAAGATAAATGAAGTACAAAGTAATAAAAATGATTGGTTGTTACGAGTTAATATTATTTAACCTACATTTGCTGAATTTTCCAAAACATTATTATAAAATTCATAAATATAAAAAAGCATATTAAATTATGCAATGAATTGAAATATTATTTTGCAAAATTTAAACTTAGTTAAACCAACCTCACCTTTGCAGCAGTGGAAGAATAAGGCTCATCGAATAAAGACCACATTTTTGGTTGAAGCTTTTGCCACCAGGACATCCTGCCAGCAAAATAGTCTTCTTCCATTCCAAATTTTTTAGCTATTTCCTCGTCGCTCGGTTTTTCTGTATCCAAATCGAGTCGATCCAAAACAGCTAAAGTCTCCTGAGTGTCCCTATGTTGAGTATAAGTCATCCAACAACAAGGTTCCACCTGATTAGAATCTAAGCCCCAAAATTCCAGTTCTTCTTCGAACAAAGGGCCGCACACATCAGTAGGATAGTGTAATTTGCCCGTACGATAATAATTCAACACTTGGGCAAATACACCCGGATGCCTATCAAAAAAATACTCATTGAGTACGGGATCATAGTTCGCCAGAGCTTCTGTCAGTCTGGACAAGCGAGTAGCTGGAATTTTCTTCAAAGTTGCTTTGTATGTTTCGTGTCTAATACCACCAACATTCAGCACCACTCGATTCTCTGCATCCAAGTTCATGATGAACCTTCAGAGCTCTTCAGTATGGCGATGGTTGGAGGACCTGTTTGCAGCCCTTGACATCCGCTTTACGACAACTCATTGTGTCTTTTCGCTACATTATTATCTGTAAATAAATAAATATATATATATATATACAGTATATGTCTATATAATTTATATAAAAACATTTTTATACATATAAAGTAACATTACAATATTAGGATAACATTTTGACTTAGTGTGTGATATTTTAGAGTTTGATGAACTGATGAAGTTAGAGTTTTGATATTTTAGAGTTTAGAATTTTTATCGATATTTATTTCAATATCGATAAAAATTATGCTTATACGTTTTATTATTATTCTGTTCTGTGAGACCAATTAACAATAAGAGATCATCTGGAAATGTTTTTTCGGTAGAACTCTTCCATATTATCTATTATGATGTGCTACGATTATAATTTTTAGGGTCTCAGAGCCAAAGAATAGAACAAAAGCTTTTCCATATTAAAATAAATAAATTTGGAGTCAACAATGAGCAGGCAACATAAAAATAAGTCATACAGAGCATACTTTAATATATTAAATAACAGATAAAAAAAAAGTATTTAACAAATTATTATAATGTAACTTACTATTGATTGAAAGAACGATCAGTTTCTAATTAAAGATTTCGATTTCCGCCACTATAACCTTTGCGGTTCTGTTTCTAACCTTAATTCGACTATTACATTAAGCTAAGTAGAGGAAAATGCAGAGCCATCCAGCTTTAACAATGATTAAGAATTATCTGATAAAATTTGCCGGTACGTATTTTTACTATTGAAAACAATCTGGGAACATGTGTCCGTGCATCACTAACAGGTTGTAACAGTATATAATGCAACGATGTAAGAAGCAGTTGAGGGAATAAAAAAAATCAAAGCAGTGTAATAGCTACGTCTTCGACGTTTGTATCGAACCGACTCCGTCTGCTAATGGCTTTATTTCCCCTCAATTCATCTAACAAGTTCTAGCAAGACTTAAGCACAAAAACTATGGATTAGATATAGAAGAGAATACGGAAGAGAAGAAAGTAGTTAGACCTGCTCGCTAACAGGAAAATTCTTCTTTTTCATTGTTTACAAGAAACTTTGAAAGCGTAAGACGAATTCTCTTAAATACCCTTTTAATTTTTAATATTTTATTCCGCTTAATCAGCCTGAAATGCTAATTACAAGCTGTCGACAAAAGCCTCCGTTAAACAATTCGTAAATTAAAAGTATTTTTCTGGAATATTTCGATCGAACCGGGATGAAATATTATCTTCAGGAATCATTTTTTATGGAATCGAAAGAATAAAAATCAAAAAAGAATCGAGTTAAAGGATGTTGTTGTGACTGTTGTCAGAAGAAGAATCACACCTCTGTGGTCATTCCTGGCGGACTGGATCGAATATCTAGGAGAAAGTCTCCAAGGAATTCTTATTTCTTAACATAACATCTTATCATAACCAGGTTCTGGAACGAACAAGCATAATCAAATCCAAAAACTCAATTAAAATCATCAACAAGTTATTTTTTCTTCCATACAAATATCTATTTTTTTAACATTTCAAAATTAAAAAGTTTCGCGTGTTATATTTCATAATCGTTTGTTATTTTATTAATTGTAAAAAGTAAAAAAAAAACTGAAATAAAAACTTATTTTTTTATTATATTATTAATATTCGATTAATAAATTTATTTAGTTTTTGAATCTTTCCGCCCTTTGGGCACTCTTAAGGCAGTTAATAAATTTAATTATTTTGATAAATGAATTGATTATTTTTAAGTATAAACTAAATCGTGTTTATAGTCTGATGATTATATCTTTATGTTATAGGCTAATTGCCTCATCTAGAGTCAGATTAACATGCTAGTTAAGCTACACAGCTCGGAGTTGACGTTATGAGGGTACAATTTAGGGTCTTGCGCTTTTTAATTTATTATTTGGCGCAGAGGAAAGACCTGTTATATACTACAGCTTAAGGCTATAACAAGTATTAGTCCTGTCCTTAATAAATTTTTAGGAACTTTGATCATCACTGTTAATGAAAGACATTTTGTATAATATTATATAATAAGAACTTGTATAATTGAATCATTCTATTTCTTTCTTATGAAATATTATTATTTTTTTCTTTATACGAATGGAGTTTGTATTTGATAATTTATAGAAGTAAATTTACTTCTCGCTATTAAAATATAGAATATCAATAAAACATCTATTAAAGTATATTTATGTTAATCAGTTCGATTAACCTTGTAATCTGATCTGAATAATTTAAAGTACAAGCTGCTAATTTATATATTTATATGAAAAATTTTAATTATTTATCGCAATGAATTGCTGTTTCTTTTGACATATTGAAAACCTAATTATTTTCGATATTTATAATAAAAACAAATAAATAATAGGGGAGATCAAGGCAACTTCGGCATGCGGGGCAAGTTTGTCAAGCGCTTTTTTTAAAAAACAAATTAAAAGGAGACTTTGGTTATAGGTTAGGCAGTTGAGTTTTATTGGTGGCTTGTTGAGTGTAGTGTTTTTATTGTTCTCCAACAAGCGTAGTTGAATTATCAAGCAAATTTTCATTTTCGTT
>NW_019384622.1:0-4771 GCF_000671375.1 Centruroides sculpturatus | reverse complement strand
AAAAAAAAAAAAAAAAAAAAAAAAAGGGAAAGGTTTTTGGAAAGAGAGGGAAAGAGAGAAAAGGAAAGAAAGATGGGAAAATGGAAGAAAAATTGTCGAGCCTTTCTCTCATTTCTTTGCTCTTTCAGATCGCCGTTTGATGCCGTCGTATAGCCTTATAACATCTCATTCAGAAGAAGATATTGTTTCAGAATGTCACTGTCATGTTGAGCTATTCATCATAAAAAACTGTTAGAAAAGAACTGTTTCCGAAGAAGAATAACTTTGCGGTTATGGAAACTTAATGATAAAGTGTTTGGCTCATAAAAGGCTCTCCTAATACAAACCTCTTTACAGATATAATATATATATATATATATATAAAGAATTATTATAAATCGATTTTTCTGATGCTAGAAAACTTATTGTTGTTTTTGAAATATAAACAACCAATTGATGAAAAAAATAATTGAAATCTGCTCATAAAAATCGATCAAAAAAGCGATAAGTAAGTTGTAAAACGTAAAAGTTTAATAGATAAAATAAAAACGGATTTCTTCATTCGGCCATCAAAAATAGTTTTTGGACTGCAACTTGAAAAAATTGTAGACCTATAAATTTCCACTGTCTTCCGTCCGTCCGCTGCCTATCTGTCCTTCCTTAATTTATAGAACGAAGTTAAATATATGAAAACCGAGACAGATATCATTGCTAACACGAAAAGTATGATGTACAGGAGCAAGACACTACTAATTTCAGGTGGAGAGCATATATTTTAAATTAAATTAATTAAAAATTGCAGCAGGACACTGTGATGATATCACAATAAATAATTGCTCGTTTTTTTATAACTTTAAATAATTACAAACGGAGCTAAACCACATAAAAACAAACCATTTTCGAGTGCTTTCAGTCGGTATGATCTTAGAACAGAAAACAACCATCAGAGTCGATGCCTATCTTGAAAAATCTCGTCCTTTCTCTAACCATTAAGCAATAAGCCTTATCAGGCTCTTAGAGTTAAGACTTCCCTACTCAGAGACTCATCACTCTATTCTTTGTCAGAAAGCTTCACACTCCATTTGAAACCATCGAGTTTTAAAAGCCGCAGAACATATTTAATGCATACTCATTTAAGAATTGAACAAAGTAAACTTTTAAAAATGATTTTTTAAAGGTAATAATCCGAATAGAGTATTATTAATTTTTTTAAAATCGAAATTTCGTACGATACGATGATAAATTATCATTTGACTTTTACTCGTTTATAAAGTAATAATAATTATGACGATAATTAGAACGTTATACATTTAAAATGATAAAAATATCTTAATTAAAAATTCAAAACGATAATTAGAAAATTATTAATTTTTGTTTAATTATGCTTTAATTAAGTTTTAGTTTAATCTTATATTTAAAAATTGATTACGTTGATAGTTTACTTGTGACGATTTAATAACTTTGATAATTAATAATGATTTATTATTGAATTTTCTCCAAATTATTGCTTAAAGATTTCAATTTTTAAATAAAAATAAATCCATACATTATTTTAATTTTTTTTTAAAAAAATAAGTATTTTAAGAAAAACTCTAATCATTTTACAGTTAAAATGCTAAGAATTCTTTTAAAATATATATAATAATTTTTATATACTCTCATGAGAGGNTAATAATAAATTTTAAATCTTTAGATTCATTTGCATAATTTTAATTAAATTAATTTGCATCACCAATTTTTTTTCTTGATGAAATTCATTTACTTGATAATAAAATCTGATATATAAGTTGAAAAATTACTTTTAATTCTGCAATGTAAAAAAATGTAAACTTTTGTGAAGTTGTTTTTAAATTATTGAATATATAAACTTAGAAAGTTACACTGTTAGTATATAGGACATTGATTTCATCCTTGTTTTATTAGAATAATGTTGAAAGGAGCTAATAAAACTGAATTCCTTAGAATTTTGATATATTTTTTACTTATTTATTTTTTTTAAATTTTGGAGAAAAAAATGCTTAAATAACATTTTGTATATGCAAAAAGCATCAAGTATTCAATATCATATGGAAAATCCATTGCAAATTTTGCTTGGAATATCAACAAAGATTCTGTCATAGCTTTACTTAGAATGGTTTGTTATTGCACAGGTAATTTGTTGTTTGCATGCTTCATTTAACATAGTACAATCTCTTATTATAGCATAGTTTAGAACAATGCTACATATTCTTTTGACAGTAAACATGACCATGATTTGGAAATTCAAATACATTATTTAAAATATTTCTATATATAAAAGTTCATACTAATTTAGAAAGAAATTATAGCCACTGGATAATATTTAAAACAAAAGTGTTCCAGTTTTAATATATAAGTTACATTAAAACATGATATTGATAAATGTACCTTTATCAAACATTAACAATATACTAAATTAAACTGTGTTAATATTGATTGATTATCAAGTTTATTAACGGTTTGAATAATTTGGTATTATTGGTAGGTGTGTTGCCATCTGTTGGACGTATTAATGATTAAATAATTTAGGTTAAAAATATTAAAAAAGTTTGGTATGTGATATTAATCTATATTATTGAATATTCTAATTAATTTGTTTTTTTAAATTATCTATCTACATTTTTAGATATGAATTTGTACTTGATTTAATAAAATTAAGAGAAAAAAATTAAAGAATTTGTTACAAAAATTTTCTTGCTCTGTTTACAAATTATGTTTCTTCCTAATATTATATTTATACAGAAATTATTCTGTAATATGTAAAAGTGTTGATCACTATACAGTTGTACTTATAAAAAAATACTGTTGAGACATTATGTAGATGACTGTGGATATTTTATATACAAAAAATGCAAGACAAAATTTAAAATATATATAATGAAAAAAGAAATAAGTGAATATTCTGCATGGCTAACTTTCAGCAGAGAATATTACTTTTTTAAGACATTCAGTTTTTTCCTCTTGTGATTTCTAAACTAGTTTACTACAATTTAAGGAATATATATATATATTCCTTATTGTATGTATAAATATATATATATGTATATAATATATATATAGGCTATATATATAATATATGTAGGCTATACAGTATATATATATATTTTATATACATACATAATATACATTAGGGTAAGACCATATAAGAGTATGGTTCGTCGAGTATTATGTAGATTGATTATCGTCTGTTTCACGTAAGTCAAAACTATCAAATAAAAAAATATATGTATACATTATATCTCTGTTTCATATACATGTAAGATAAATGTTAAGTAAAATGCGTAAAGTTTTATATTCAAATATCTAATCAATAGTTTTAAAACAGGAAATATCAATTGTGAACTATCGGGCTTTATCTAATGTGTCTTGACGAAAATGAATAATGGCTTTAGTATAATTGGAGGGCACGGACTCGGCATCAACCATTCATATCGACGATTCCAAATGAAATCTTTCGCATTGATCCTTGTTATTATCAATCGTTCACTTCCTTTGATGTTCTCGTTTATTTTTTCATTCTCTACATTACGAAATTACATAATAACAGTATAAAAAGGTTTCTCTCCTTCATTATCACGAATTATATGCAAAGTACTTTTTAATTCTATTCGATTAGTGTTTGCTTGTCCACAAAATACTAAGTTAGAAACGATATGACATTGGCAGATTGGCATTGCTTAATATGTAATTTAGTGGTGCCCAAAACTTTTCAATTAGTAGGTCGTACTGAGCATAAGTCGTAGGTAGACGGCCGCAAATAGTTTTTATATTCCATATATATACTAAAAGTATCAGTATATGTGGAATATAATGTTCGGGGGATCGTAGTTTGGGCACTAATTTAATCAAATAGGAAGTTATATTATTGTGAACATTCCAATATGGCTAATGATAATCAATTAATAGATATTTTTTCCTGTAATATTTTTTAAAGTTTGAAAATCTATTTGAAATATCATTTATATGTACAGTAAAACCTGTTTAAACCGGAATAGCCCGGTACTGTATATTTTTCCGGTTTGGCAGGTTTCCGTTTTCAACAGGTTTTTTTTTCCAGCATAAAAAATCGTTCCGTTTCGAAGAATTATNACGACCAATTATTTATTGTGACCTCGTCACAATGCCGCAATTTTTAATAATCTTTTAATTAAAAAAAACAGGTTACTTCCGGTCCAGAGTGGAAGTTCGTATACAGGTATACCTCGCCTTACGTCGGTAATTGGTTCCAGGAGAACGACGTAAGTCGAATTTACTTGTCTCCGAATCTACTTGTCACTAGGCTAAACCATAAATTACCATTCCCGGTTCTGTATTTTATTTATTAATGCATTTTTAATAATATATGGTTAATAAAAATCAATTTTAAGCTTACAAACAAATAAATTTTAGTTTTTAATATAGCACAAAAAAGTATTCTAAATTTACGAATGCATGTACTGTAAATACAGAACATACTCGTATATATTTTAATATGATTTTATGTGATTTAAACGTTTTTCTAGTGATATTACGACTTCAATATTTGTGGCGGACAGACGTAAAGTCGAATAAAATGACTTAAACTTAAACTTGAATAAAATGACTTAAAGTCGAATAAAATGACTTAAACTTGATTTTTATTTTTCCATATACCGTACTTTTTTGACAAACGACGTATAATCGGGAACGACGTAACTCGAAACGACGTAAGTCGAGGTATGCCTGTACAGTTAATCGTGGTCTGTGGCTCCTAAGCTTTCCATATCTGGTCTCGATTTTAGTAGGTTTGCCCTGT